>NC_143584.1:229354360-229500966 GCF_048544385.1 Mastigoproctus giganteus
TTGGAGATTTCCACTGTGTTGTGTGATGCACAAGTGTGAGCTCTGATTTAAATGGCCATTGAAAGAAAATATGCACACAGCACGTAAAAGGCTGATGTTCAATGATAAGTATTGCGGTATCAAGTTTTATGTTATACCTTATGCTATCAAGTTCAAGGTATACATTACCCTATACTATTATGATTGCAGTGTTAAATTAGTTATATCCTTACTAAAAAATAAAATTCCCTAGCTAAACACCAAAACGATATATGCCCAACAAGATCAGAACCTTCAAACTAACATAACATAACCTAACCTAACCAGACCCTACTATTGCACTGCACTACTCGTTACATGCTACAATGTGTCTAATCACCGCTACAATAGTAGTATGAATGGTAAGCCATGACTTATAAAAACTCTAGCCAAATTTAAAAATAAGCTAAAGAACGTGACTAAGACCATTTGTGAGACACAATTTAATATGTTAATTGATCAAAAAAGACTAAAAATTTCCAAAAAACTTATTGTTTCCCTGACACTTATAATCTTGTACCTGAGAATCATAAAATTATGGTAAGTACTTCATTGTTCACATTATGTATTTTGTCACTTTTGTAGTCTCGGTATGTATTTTGAGAGAACGTGGGAAGGCCCTCTACTTCACAGCACATATAAATTTAGGAAGCATACGAGATTGTCCTCATGAAACTCATGTATAGAGACTGCAACCCCCACAAACATTCTGTATTCACAATAAAGCAAGTTAGGGTATGTACCACACTCTGTTCTAGCAGCTATGAAAGTTTGTATTATTTTTTTTTTTACTTGTGTATATTTATTTTTATTGCATCTGTTTAAAAATATTGTCTTTTATAAATAAGGAAACTGAAAGATTGAAAAGATGTCAATCTTTTGTAAATAAATACTACTTATTGTATACATAATACATGTTACATTATGATTGTATATGAAGCCTTCGTGACTGACAAAAAAGGCAAGTGATAACATGTAAAGGTATCGTAAATTTAAATTTAGATTTTACAAACAACTGTAAAGCATGGATAACAGTTAAACTGAGAGCTAATGAAGATGAGAATGACATTAGCATAGAAAAGCACAATGTATAAAAGAGATATTATGCAAAAATATATTTACCATTGTCTACACTTAGGTGAGAACCATGCAAACTCAGTGGAATTGATTAAGTGTTATAACTATTGCATTATATGCAACCTGGAATTGTTTATTCACAGCTAAATAGCTTGGGGAAACAGCACTGGTATACTTGTTTGTTACATTCTGGAAACCAGCAGTAGGATGCCGTGTAAACATGATTTACCTGTTATTGTATAATCCTTTTATTGCTTATCATAAAAAAAAATTATAAATTTAAGTAGATGTCCATTACAATAGGGTTTATATGAATATGCATTAACTGGAGGATCCTCAGAGACCTTCAGTAGAGTAGTTTGCCATTTGTCTCTCATTTGGAGGTTTGGGTTTGAATTGTAGTTGGTGCATCATAGCCTATGTTGCTGATATGCCAGACCAAACCAAGTCTGGGTTTGAATCTCATTGGGACTACTACTAATAATAATAATAAAGGTCATGCTAGGGCCACCTGGAATATCAATTCATCTGTCCCAGTGTATTACGTTCGTGAATCTCATTGGGGCTGTAATTAGCTGATCTCAGGCAGAGGGAGTAGGGTACCCCCATAAGTTATTCTGGCTTTTCAGCCTGCACAACATGCAAATTGCCAACTTGTACGAATGTAATAAATGGAGTAGGATGGTCTGAGTCGCTGATTCTTCATATAAATTTTAAACAGCATAAATTTTTCACTTTATTAATAAACAGCAGTTTTAATAAACTATCACTGCAGTGAATAGCTTATTAAATATAGCCAAATAGTTGCACAGAAGGAAACTGATTTGACAGCTTCAGTCTGTGTGGATCTGATTTTAGAACTGGATATGATTCTTCAGGATCAAAATGTCCAGCAATTTGAGTCAACATGTATGCTGCTATTGTTTTAAAATTGTTGTACTGTATGGGAGAAGCCATCTGAAATTGAGGACCTTGGCCATGTGACTATTTCTGGGTTTCTGTGTGGCCCATTTCAGGAGCCACTATTTTCTTGCAGAAATCCATTTTGTGTCCAGCTTTACTGTAGATATCTGGGGGGGGGTCGCTGTGGTCGCGGAAGTGTACGGACGCATCTGCACGAAGCTCCACTTGATGTAAACGGCGGACGACGATATTGCGCGATCTTCGATTTAGGCAAGTATTAGAACATGGATTTTTCAGGTTTGAAGAGTATCACAGATGAAGGTAAGTAAATTAAGTCGGGCAAGAATAGTTTTTGTGATTGTATTTGCCTATTTTTGCTCTTTTGAGAGTGATTTTGTCCAGCGCGATCGCTACAGCTTCAGCGGTAGCGAGCCCACTGGCATAGCCACTGATTTGAATACGTCTCAAAAGTCGAGAAATTTGAATATATTATACTTGAAACGGCTCGTGATAAGGTTATTCTGTATGGAAAATATAATACACCTGACAGAATTAACTTATACTTAGTTTATAAAATAGTTTTCTTTGTCTACAGGCGTTTCCCGCCAAAACCTGAAAATCGCGATTTCTGATTTCTAGTGGGCCTACACTCAAACCACTACTTAAAACGTCAGAAAATTGCTAAAAGTGAATTTAATGCAGAAATTATGGCTGAAAAATCAAATAATGACAAAATTCTGGACAATGACCTAAAAGACTCCTCTGAAAATGAAGCTAGAGTGCTCAGGGAGAAAGCCCCTGTTAATGAGGAAAATGGTAACGAACTGGATAGCTGGCCTCCTGGCCCCCTCAGTATTAAGAAGGGCAGGAAAGGAAAAAATCAAGAAACTATAGAAATTCCAGAGATGCAACAAAAGACAGAAGAAGAACTAAAACTAGACTACCTAACAAATTTGACTGACCCTATCAAACAGGCAAAGGAAACCAGAGTGTATCTAGAAGAATATATGCACAAGCAAACCAACAGGATTACTTCTGCAATTAGGCTGCAGATAGTGAGCTGTTGGTCACTGCTTGAGCAGCGCCTGATTGAATTAAACACAGAGAACCAAGTGTTAAAATCAAAATTAGAGGTTACAACTGAGGAGAAGAACAACTATAAAACAATGAACACACTAACCTATGCCCAATGTGCAAAGGTTAATAGCAAACAGGACATAACTAAAGCAAAACAAATAGCTACTAAGCAACCTAATATAAACAAGGAAAGCAACATTGTTATTCTGAAAGCAAAAAGTGACTCTACCCATAAAACCAGTGAGGCAGTTAAGGACACAGTGGTAACAAAGCTGAGGCCTCATCTGAGAGAAATAAAGATAAACAACATGCGGAAAATCAGGAATAATGGAGTCCTGATCGAGGTAGCAAGCAAAGAAGAAAAAATTAAATAAACAAAGCTGTATTGCAAAACTTTCCTAGTACCCTTTGTATAATATATGACATCCACAGAACAGAGCTAATAGCACAGATTGGTCCCCTTCCCAGGGGAGAAGAACATCTCTTCATCATAGAAGAGCAAAATTATAAAGCTTTTACATCTTTCACACAGAAAGTTTTCGAAATGCGCAGAGCAATGCAAAGAATGGCAATTCAGCCCCCCCCAGCAATTAAACAATAATCAATAGTAAAATTGCCCAAGTTTCCCACCACGCCCAGATGATGACTTAAAAACTGTTAGGATAGCAGTATTCTGCACCCTGACAGAAACCTGACATAACAAAACTCCCCATGACTACCATGCCATGTGTAGGAACCTGGGGCCCCAAACCAATGTAGGGGAGGGGGATGGGAATGCATGCAGAGAAAGTGAATGGGAATGAGCAGAAGAGCAAATGTAATTGGCCGAAAGAATACAAAGTTAAAAATAACTTACATTACTTTATATATACTGTACCAACAAACATTTACAAACCACATAAACACTATCACTGCATTCTCCCCTGTCCTGCAAAAAAAAAAAAAAAAACCTTGCAGCTAGGCCTGCACCACAACTGAAGAATAACAGTAAGTTGCGGTGCCCAGAGAGTGCAGTGCAGAAAGAAAGAGTCGAATAAATGAGATGAGAGCTAGAAGAATGAATACAAGTGCAAGCGTGAGAGAAAAGAACACAAACCACAAATGCTAAGTTAAGTACACACTAACCCTGGTTTTAATTAGTATTTAAATTTATGCTACCCATCATTGCATCCCCTCCTGGTGTGTGAGAAAAAGATGAATGAGTTGAGTGAAATAAAAAAAAAATAATAATAAAATAAAATAATAAATAAATATATATATATATATATTAAAAAAAATAAAAAAAAATTATAAAATAAGAAAAGTATAAAAAAAAATAAATAAATAAATAATAATAAAAAATAAAAAAAATAAATAATAATAAAAAAAACAAATAAATAAATAAAAAAAAAAAAGAATGCAAGTAGAGTGAATGCACATTACGAATGAAGTAAATGTGTTTGTCTCCCCCCCCCCCCTTCACCTGGTAGGTTCCCCACTGCCAGCTAACATATCCCACCCCCAGAGCGGGATGGGCAGCTGGACCTTCATACCGGATTCGACACTCCTTGGACATGACACCGATGAAGACATTCTACGGCTTTGCTGCCAACACGCCATTGGCGATCCGAACTGGGTACTCTAACCTGGTTCCCTTTAAAACCCCATCCCCAGGCAGGGAGTGGAGGAGACGGATCTGTCTCCTCTCCTCCCTGCCTACCCCCCATATTTCGCCTGGTGGGGCTCGTCTCCACTGACCTCTTTGGGGATGCCTACTCTATCCGTCCCTATTCTTCTATCTGTTTCCTCCCCAGTCTTCAATCTCCCCCCCCCCTCTCTCTCTCACTAAATCGACCTAGTACACCCCTTAACAATGCCGCCAAATTATAACCAACGTCTAAATTCTACCGGTTTTGTGCAAATCTCTAAGATATCTAACACTATCAGCTTTTATCTAGCGTTACATGTCTAAATTTAATAACATCAAAATTTTGCCCGACCTATTTGGCCTTTAACACATCTCTTTAGTGTTCAACCCTAACCAGCGATTTCCTAACAGCAATCCCATTAAGCATTAATGTCAAATGCATAAACTTTTTTTTTTATTTTTTTTAAATAGGCCCTAGCCACTGAAATCCCAGGAAACTAGGTGGCAGGACCTGCCAGAGCAAATTGTTGTGATACTGGATACACCCGGCTAGCCTCCACGTGGCAGGGTATGGGCAACGTTGGGCCCCAGTAGGGGCCTGGCGGCCAATTAGCCGGATAAACAATGGGCACAACATATCACACTACACAGACACAACCCACACACTTTCAAGTCTCTGGCTTGACAGTGTACTGTCCTCGATACAGTGAAACACACGCGGAGATGGGAGAAATCCCAGGTGCTGTCTGACACGAATATACCTTATGTAGATATCTAGGCTTCTGTAGAATGAGATTACTGTATAGATGGAAGTGTTGATGTGTCTGCTTACTGTGGCATTTTGTGTACATGCATCAGTTTCTTAAGTCTCCATCATAACCTACAGTTTGACTTGAAGGTTGTAGATGTGGGAATTGAAGGAGTATTAGGGATTAATCCTTTGCTGTCCAGTATTTTCAATGTCTAGTGTTAGTGAAGACTTTCGTTGTCTTCTCTAATAATACAAAATAAAAATAAAAAAAAACTAGTTGAAATGTAATGTTCAGAAATTGTTTATTTTTGAATTTACATGACTGATTTATAAAACAGCATAGTAAAACATTTTAAAAGTTCTAATGGAATAGATAATCAAAATAGTTTTTACTTTAGAGCCCCTGCTTATGTTTGTTGTTGTTGGTGGGCAGAGATGCAACATCCAAAAACAACAGATAATAAACTAAACGCTACATGAATAAACCATAGATTCATGAAATTCAATGAACAGTTATTCTGTGTGATGTTTTAGAGACAGTGCTATGTTATCAGATAAACTTATGCCAAAAATTGACTTCTTCAAAGTCCAAGAATAAAACACAGTGCTGTTGTTTCAAATTTATATCCAACTAATATGTACTGGACAAATCCCAGAGAACATAGTATATTTATGTGGAATTTAATTAAAGAAATAACTATTGTTAAAGGAAGGGGAAAGAGTATATTTGTTTTCACAAGTGATATTATAATCATCTTAAACATAGATGTTCTTTTCATTTCTGCGGAAAAGAACTTAGATGGCTCTGAATAAAATTTTTTAGAGAATGGCATAAAAATTAATTGCACAAAAATCAGAAATTGTGAAAGTTGAGAGAGATGAGCAAATTTTAGATTGTAGAAAAAAAATGGAATAAACGAGTTAGTAATTAATAATCTTTAATTAAGATTAAATGCACTTCAATTAAACATACTTCAATATCAGATTAAATGTAAATTTAATCTATTTTTAATCTTCAATATCAGATTAACTTTTAAAGCAAAATAAAAATTAGAATCTCTTAAATTATAAACAGTTGAATTTGAGAGGCAAAATTGGAAGAAATAAGCTACAAACTTTTAATAACAGTTTTTAATTTATTTTAACTTATGGAGCCAAAAACTGGTTTAAAAAAAGGGACTGATCAGAATTCTGAATTTTTAGAAATAAGACTTTTAGAAAAAAATAAATGAAACCAACTGAAGGAAGCAATGGCAAAACCCTATAAAAAGAAAACAGAAAAAATCATGACAAATATTCAAATGGGTGTAAATGTTCAAAGTTAAGTGAAGGAAACTTAAGATATATGACCAAAAATAAATGATAATAGGTGTAGGAGGCAGACCAGTAGAAAGTGATTGATGGTGTCAGAAGAGGAGGCTTATATAGTTAGGAATAAAAAAACTAACTGTAAATAGGATAATGTGAATGAAATTAGTATTAGTAGTTGGAAAGGAGGAAGTTTATACATCAGCCGAGGAAAAAAAAAAAAAAAAAGGCTACATACCTCTTCTGTCCATTCACTCTAATAACACTAAACAACAAATTTTGGATCATATCTTTTTACAGGCAGGCTTTTGTTGTTTTCAAAAAAAGTAGTTTTTTATATTTATACAAGATATTCTTTATTTATATGGCAGTAAGATATAGCTATGAACATACCTGTATCAAACACCGAACCTTTATGCCTTGTATTCAGCTTCGGGAGCATCCCTTTTCACCCTCCAACAATAATTGGCTAACATGGCAGCACTCCATTTGCTTTTGTATCTTTGTTTCATTGCTCTGATGTCTTGATAGAAGCACTCACCATGTTCACCACTGACAGCACTACAGTTTGTTGTAAGAAGTATTTGGTATGATGAAGGTCTAGCGGCTCCTGGGATTTCTCCGATCTCCGTGGTCTTCTCTGTATCGATTGACAGTACCCTGTCAAGCCAGAGATTTAGTGTGTGGATTGTGTATAGTGTAGTCTGTTCATCTGGCTTATTGGCCAATATGCCCTTGATGGGACCCGACGTTACCCATACCGCACCACGTGGAGGCTAGCCAGGTGTTACCAGTAAGGAATCGGTACTCTGGCAGGTCCTGCCACTTACTTTCCTTAGATTTCAGTGGCTAGGACCTAAAAAAATAAAAAATTGCTTTAATCACTGCTGATGCTTTTGTTTGGTCATAGAGATTTGCTTTAAGAGCAAATAGGGATTGTATGCTGAATGAGTTTATTTTTGGCCAAAAAGGGTCAAGCAAGCAATTTTGGTGTAGTTACAATTTTGACATGTGGGGCTGTGTGCTGTGAAGGTAGAGAGATTTGGGTGGGTAGAAGAAGGGACCGATAGAGTGGCCCCCAAATGTTCAGTGGGCATGCCCATGCCACACCAGAGGGAAGTGGGTTTGGCAGAGAGAGGAGGGGACCGGGGTGTCCCCCCCCACTGGGAAAAGGAGATAAAGCAGGCCCGGCAAGGTGTCTGACCTGAGTTGCCATTTGGCTAGTTGGCAGCAAGGCTGCTATCTAAGTCGTTCACTTTGACTCTCCAGGTGGTGAACTTAGTCTAGGCAGAGGCCAGGATGTATCACCTGCATGTGACAGGCCAGCTACATATAGGTCCCAGTGTTTGGTTGCATCCAGTATGAACTCAGTTGTCTTTCAGTTGCTATAGGTTGTCACCACCTTTTGTGCTCAAGTCCTGTAGTCACTCAGCTGGTTGTCAATGGCCAATTGTGTTCTTTGTGTTCATTCGGTGGTCCAAAGTCTGAAATTTGTTTCAGGGTGGTGGAAATGCTCTTTGCTTTGCGAAGAAATTTTGAGCAAAAAACGTGAAAGCTTTATAATTTTCTTCTTACTGCAGCACTATGTTCTGATTTCTAAGGATAGTGTGTATTGGTAAACAGCAGGCCACGGAGGTCTTCATAGATGTTACATTCGTAGAGCAGTTTCTCCCAAGTTTCTTCTTGTCCGCATCTACAGTGCACTATGTCTGAGATTCCAAAATTGTGTAGCTTCTTCCTGAAGGAGCCATGCCCTGTCAGCAGGTAAGTGGTATGACGTCCAGGAGAGTACCAGCTCGGGGAAATAGAGTAAACACATCCAGTGTCTGGTATGGAGCTTCTAGTTATGCGGCCTTTAGTGGAGTCATTCCACCGATTCTGCCACACTGTTCTAATGTGGTCTGTAAGGCGTTTTTTTCCTGTGGTCTAGTCAGAGTTGGGTCCATAGTGTATCCCAAATGTGTGATTCCTTCCTTTGGCATGTTGGTGCAGCAGCCCACAGCCGACAATCTCCAAGTCCAGAGGGAGACATCCCGCAAGGACCTGGAGAGTGTGGGTGCTCACCGTGCAGCATGCTCTGGTTGTTGCAAGGAGAATTATTCGATGGATGGTTTCCAATTTCCTTCTGTTAACAGCAGTGCTTGCCTTAGCGTACCAAGCTCCTGCTGCATTAGCCAATGCCAGGATGAAGAATGCCTTGTAGAGGATGGCGAGCGCCCTCTTCTTCAGACCCCAGTCTCTGCGTGTAACTCTAGCAAATAGGGTGGAATATTTCTGAATTTTACTCTGAGGTAAGTAAGATGTGGTGTGAAGTTGAGGTGTCTATTGAGGATAACATCAAGATATTTGACATCTGTTTGGAGTTTAATGGTTGTTCGATTTATCTTGATCTGGTGAGGCCTCCTGGGATCAAGGGAGCCCTTGAGGAGTATTGAATGTTTTTTTTTTCTGGTGAGATGTTCAGTAGGTTCACATTTGCCCATCCTTGCAGAACAGAAATGGCATGATTTGCATGGGTCTCCAGCTGTGTCTTGCTATTAGCCTGCAGCATCAGTATGAGATAATCGGCATATGTCTGCATTCTTATATTAGGGATTTCCTTATTGAGGAACTCATCCAGCACAAGAGTCCACACCAGGGACCCCAGAACAGATCCCCGAGGGCAGCCTCTATGGACCTGCCTGGAGATAGTGGCAAAGGGAGTAGTCACTGTAATCCTTCTGTCATCCAAATATGATCTAAGGCAGCAGAACAGGTTGCCTGGAATTTGGGCACACCGAAGTTTGGCCAGTATTCTGGGCCACCAGAGAGAAACAAAAGCGCCAGCAAAGTCTATTGATATGAGGAGAAAATACTTCATGTCGCAGTTTTTTGCTGCCTCAATTATGTTTTCCAAAGCGTCTGCTGCTGAGCATCCTCTTCTGAAGCTGAACTGGTTTGGCAACATTTTCGCTTCCTGGAAGTGAGTCTCTAATCTCTGGTATAGAAGCTGCTCAAAAAGTTTTCTCAAGGAAGAAAACAAGGCTATGGGTCTGTACAATGTTGGCTTATCCTGAGGTTTGGTTGGATTCTTAAGTATAAGTCTTATTCTTGCTATTTTCCACTTATTAGGGTAATAGCCTTTTGAAAGACAGCAATTGAAGAGATTTAGAATGATGTCTGGTATTTCTCTACTGCCTTTTTGAGCATCTCTGGTTCAATCCAATCATCACCAGGGGGTTTCCTGTTTTTGATGTTTGCTACTGCTATGCTCAACTCTGTGATTGTAAGGGGGGGCCTCAACTGCTGTGGTACAATAAGAGGAATTTTCTTCACAGTTTTCTCTGTTCCTCAGTCTTGGGCTCAGTTTGTGGTTGGAAGATGCTGGTGCAGTTTCGGTGGCTGTAACCACTTCCCCTCTTGGGAACCTGTTAGCGACAAATCTATAAACAATTTCCCATGGGTCAACATTGCCATTTGTACTGACCAGGGTTTCTCATGTTTCTTTTTTCTTCTGCTTAATCTTGGCCATGTAGTTATTTCTTGCCTCGTGATACCTCTGCCTTGGCTCGTCCACCTCCGCCTGTGGTCAGGTTCTGTGTGCTCGTTGGAATGCTTTTCGGGCTCTGTTTGCTCTGTGTCTGAGGTCAATTAGTTCCAGTGACCACCAGGGAACAGCCCTGGGGCCCAGGCATTGCTTTTTTATGGCTATGTCTGCTGCATCTGTGATTAATTTTGTCACCTGCTGCTGGATGTCATTTAAGTTTTGGCCATCAGTTTGGATATTTTCTGCTCCCATCATCAGCATACATTAGAAGAGATCCCAGTCAGCCTTGGTAATGGCGTACTTTGGCAAGAGAAGTCTGACGATCTGTCATGGAATTAGGGTTTGTGCAGACTGAGGGTTATAACCCTATGATCAGATGTGGTCCAATGGTCCTGTACCTCCCAGGGGTGTCCTGCTACTGTGTGGCTTGCAAGGGTAAGATCAATGTTTGCTTCCCACATTGTACTTGAAAATGTGGGAAGCTGATTTGGTAGGTTCAGAATAGTAAAGTTACTGCTTGCTATGCACTCCACCAGTCGCTGTCCATTGTGTGTACCTCTCCTATCTGGCGTCTCACTATGCCAGGCTGGGGACCTGCAATTTGCATCCATTCCAATAATAATTTTGGCACTTGGAAGCTGGTACTGTAGGGTTTGCAGATACGTTGTGACGGGGAGAATGTCCTCTCCCGGTCTGAAATAGACCGAAGAGATGTAAAATTCCCCTAGTGATGAGGCAGGAGTGTGGGCACATACTGCCCAGTTTGTGCAAAGATTGGTTATTTTTGTAACCATGAGGTCTGGGTTACAAACCACGACAGCCACCCAAGGAGTGTCCCCCCTCCACTTGGACAATCTTGAACTTTAGGGGTAACCTCTCACTCCTTTATTATGTGTATACAGCTCCTGGAGTATGAGCACGTCCAGGTTTTTTTTCATTAGATTTCTTAACTAGCTGAGCAGCAACTGCCCTAGTATGCTGTGCATTATGTTGTGCAATTTTTAACCCAAAGTGATTGTATTGTTTTGGATTACTCCCCATAATTTATCTGTAGCTGTTGTGTACTCCTTGCTTTATTATATGTTGGGCAGGCGCTATCCCTTGAGTGGTCATGTGGCAGCTTCAGGGCCTTGCAGTTGATGCAGACCGGTGGCTTCAACTTGGTTTAGACAGTCTATATTCGTGGCCATCTTTGCCACAGTGGCCACATATGTAGAGTGCATTTGCCTGGAGGTGTGTGTTGTGTGACCAAAATAACAACACCTAAAGCATTTGGGGAAAGCCACATACTCCCTGTAGCGGTGACTGCCCCAATTTACATATACCCTTGTCTATTGCTTTATGGATTGCCAGGCAGCTGTGGACAGCTCCAAGACCCAGTTTACAGCACCCCCAGTCCTGGCCCTGGTCTTGAATCTCTGTGCGATGTGCTGCTCTGGTGCTCCGTCCCATTGGAATTCATTGATATTTTTCCTGTAGATTTCATGGACTATCTCTTCAGGGGTAATATCATTATATAGGTTATGTATCATTACAGGGCCTTTTTTCCCTAGGCGGTTCTGAAAGCAGCCCCAGCGTGGATATTTTTGGGTTTTTTAGTGTCCCCTGTATGTCTTGTTCTGTTTCAGTTTGAATGATCACGCCAACATTTCTCGTTTTCCTGATGGATCTTATTTTTGTGTGTTTAAAGTCATCCTTCAGATTGTCCATGATAGTCTGTTTAACTGCTTCACTAGAATTGTGGTTCCGGTGCTGCTGGTTTCAAAACTACCAGGTGGTGTCTTGTTAGCAGGGTTTTCTTCTGCCCCATTTTGGGGCATCCTGTGCCAGTATTCACACTTGTGGTATTTGTTGTTCCTCAGTGCCTGTGGGAATGTGCTGTGACATTTGGTTCATCCCACTGATTTGGAGGACCTCTAGCTTAGCTTGGGCAATCTCCTTTCAAGTTGTCTGGACTAATATAGTCTCCATCTTCATCGAGATGGAGACTATCGCTGCCCTGAGGACCGCTGAAACCCTGTTTGTTTGCTCCTTGAACAAGCCTTCTGCCGTTCGCAGGGCAAGGGACTGTTCCAGGGCTGTGTCAGGTCTAACGGGGTGCCCTGCAATTTGTCCAGGGGTTTCTCCCCGATGTCTGCTTGTGTCACAGTTTGTTCAGCAGGATCCTTATTCTCGCTTTTGGAACGAGTCACTTTTTTGGTGCCATATATTTTTTTTGTGTTTTCCTTTGGCTGTAGTGGAGCCAGATTGTGCGAAGTCAGTGTCTTCAGCTTTCTATAATTTCAGGGTTTTCATTGTTTACCATCTGTGGCTGCAATCCTCTTGATTTTCCGGCTTTGTCCATTTCCGTTGTCTTCAGATTAACAAGGTTGGAACGATTTATGCAATCCATGTTCGTTGGTCTAAATATAGTCTTAATTTCTTTAACATGGCAGCGAGAATAAGTGGAGCTGCCCTATAGCTTTGAGGTGCCTCCGTAGCCAGGTGGGAAGGAGCAGCAGTGCATAGCACACGCTTCTTGATTAGACCGGGGTTCGAGCCCGTCACCACCAAATACGGAGGCTGCGGAAAGGTCAGGGAATGACCACCCCATATCCCGGAGCAATATGGCCTTAGTTGCTAATGCTCCTTAAAAAAAAAAAAAAAAAAACTATAGCTTTGCTGCCAGGAGGATTTTACTTTATTTTTCGACGGAAGGCAAGTTGTTTCCTATTTTGCCACAGGTCAAGCTCCGGACAGGGATTAACTCGGAGAGTGCCTGAACTTTAGACTGAGCAAACACTTCCAGGAAAGCGTTGAGGGTGGGGAGATTACGCACAATTTAGTGTCCTCAGGCAATGAATGGCATTGCTCATTCAAGAGGGAAATGTGGACATGTTAGTTCTTCTGTGCATAATTATCACCAGAATAGCAAAATCAAAAGTCACAGAACTGTTGGGACATGATCCGTGCCCTGTTTAGAAACACTGGGGTCACCCTCCCCAGTCAAGAGTGCACTTCAACAATGGTGACAGAGAAATATGTAGTTTGCCACCCTCTCCAACGCTAGAACAGTGCCGCCATGATGAGCTGACACATTGTTACCAGTGTTGAAATGTACTAAAACACCCAATAAAAAGAGAAACAAATCTCACCACTGTGATCCACTGATAAATATTATTCCTTGGGTACACAATTTGGATAAGGTGCCTCCGTAGCCAGGTGGGAAGGAGCAGCAGTGCATAGCACATGCTTCTTGATTAGACCGGGATTCAAGCCCGTCACCACCAAATACGGAGGATGTGGAAAGGTCAGGGAATGACCACCGCATATCCCGGAGCAATATGGCCTTAGTTGCTAATGCTCCTAAAAAAAAAAAAAAAAAACCAAATAACAATTTGGATAATTGGCTTAACTTAAAACACATTTTTGCGGAGTGGTGTACGGCACGTCCGAACCATATTGGTGATCGTTTTAAGAAGTAATGAGACCTTCCACAAGCTGCTTGTAGTTGCCAGCTTTAACATTTCCTAGAAAACCAGTCAACATTTCAAAAGGCTGTTCATGCTGATTTCTCGCTACCACTAAGGACACATTCAAACTGTTCGTCTTTGAAAAGTTATCTTATTTGTGGACCAATGAAAATGCCTGCCTTAATCTTTTCTGTACTAAGTCTTGTGAATTTCTCTTGCAAGTATGCGGATGCAGGACTGGTCCCTTCCAAAGCCTTAATGGAATTTTTCATGAACCCCAGTTGGATGTGGAGTGGTGGAAAAACTTTATTTGGATATACAAGAGGTTCAGATGCTACATTCTTTATTCCAGGTGTAATGATTTTTGTTGAGGCCAACTCCTCTTCTCGTAGTGAATATCCCACTCGCAGAGAAAGCAACAATACCTAGTGTAACCCTTTTGTAGTCCTATAAAATGCCAATTGCCTTTAAATCACCACATATCTGCCACTCATACTTCCGGTAATGTACACCTAACAGGATGTTCTCCATGTTTGCATATTTCTTTTTTGTGGCTGGCATACATAGAAGTATTGAAGGCAGCATATTTCCATTTTGTAATAACACAGCCTTAAGGCTAACCTTAAAATCATCTATAAATAGTTGGCATTCTTTGGGAACGTGCCTCATGTTCATTACTGCCACTAGACCATCAATATCCTTACAAACAGTGAGTTCACCTTCTGTTCGATAGAATTTATTATAGTCTTTATTTTAAATATGAAATGTTGTCACTTCCACTGTTGTAGTCTCGAGGCAAAATAGTCCCAAGGCTGTCTTATTCTTTGGCAGTTTAAGAGATCCCTGATAAGGTCATTAAGAAGGATAAAGTTTGGACAAAATAGTTGATCCCTTGATTTAGACTGCTGCTGTACTTCTTCGTGTATATCTAGTTGATGTTCATTAGTATCTTCATCAGTGTGTACAGAAAAAACAGTCGGGTGGTTCAGAAATAGGTAGTACTTCACCGTGGGGCACGGAACGAATTGCAGATGGTATATTTGGATACATCACTGTCTATTTTTTCTTCATTGTAATCCCCTTTCCCAAAGTACAAGAATTAGGCCTTTTGTATGGCTCGAGTTAAGGGATGCTTTCTTTGAAGCTAACGAGACTTCTCCACATAGGTAACAGAAGTCATCCACCAGAATATTCACACAATTACAGGGCATATTAATCTTGCACAACACAAATACTGTGCAAAAGAACAAATCACCCAGTACCTAGCCATATTCGAGGATTACTGCAACAGAGTTGAAGATGCATTTGAGGCGCCAATAACTTATCACGTGATGCAGAGAGAGGTGACAGTTCTGATCACATGGTAAGAGCATGATGGTACTGAAACTGCGGTGTTCCCATGCATTTTGTTAAGAGCCATGGTTGATAATGTAAGAGTAATTCACTAATACGAGACCCCAACTGTAATTTGAAAACAAGAGCCAATTGACAATGATTAATATGATTTTTCGTATTCAGCAGCATAAAATTAGTCAAGAGAGGGTATTTTTGTTTTTGTAACATTTTAAATGTTGACCAGTGTAATTAGTCTAATATTTCCTCATATTTATTCAAACTACCCACTTCCACAACACCAGGTGGTAGTTTGTTCCAACGATTAGTTGCTCTCTGACTGAAAGCAACTTTTTGCACATCTATCCTGCATCCTTCAATTTTAATCTGTCTCTTTATGTACATTGTGCATGAACAATAAGGATGCCATCAGCATCCTTATGATTCCTTGTATGTTCCCCAAACAGGCAACTTATTGTGCAAAAAGAATAGGTGGAACAGGACCAGGGTATGTCTGCAAGGGGCAAAGGTTGATGTTGTAGAGCAGATATCATCTTTTAAGGGCACAAAGGGTGATATTGTTGTACCCGTTGGCACTAATGATATTAATAGTAGGAGGCGGGTGGAATTACTTAACAAATACAGGTCAATGTTGAAAAATGACATGAGTTAGGGTCGAATTTGAAGGTTTCTGCAATTCTGCCCAGACACAATAGGAGGGAGTATATGAGAGCCTTGTTGATCAAATCGGCCCTGGAGAAATTGTGCAAGGTTCGAGAGGTAGAATTTTTCTCAGCCTGGTCTCTGCTTGTTAACAGGAGAGACTCCTTCTACAGGGATGGAATGCACTTAAATAGAAAGGGTGCAAGAATATTTGCTGATGCCATCGAGGCAGAGTTAGCTGGGTCAGGAAACTACTAGCTCGGGAGGAGGAATCATTGACTAATAGAATAATAATAGCCGTTGGCAGAGGTGAAAGTGATTCTTGCAATGCCATTGAAATCCAGTTGAGTAGCAGCCTGGAAAGCAAGGCAAAGGGGATTTCCAGGGTTGCTGGGAGTCATAGTGGAACAAGTAAATACATGGGTTGTGTTAGAAACAGGTGCATGTACACCAATGCTAGGAGTATAGTTAATAAATTTGATAAGCTTGAAGTGCTAGTCAAGACATCAAAGCCAGATATTGTTGGGATATTAGAGGCACGGTGTCACATAGACATAAGCAGTGCAGGATTGGAATTTGGAGAGTACAATGTGTACAGAAAGGATAGACAGGACAGGAAGGGAGAAGGGGTTATGCTATTATTAAGGAAGTGCATCCAATTGATGTTGGTGGACAATGCAATATTCAGTCTGTTTGATGTGACATAAGCACTGGGAAAGGAAAAATGAGAGGTGAGTGTGTTATAGGCCTAATGAATCTGATGAGTATAATGAGCAATTGTGCAGAGAAATAGTGGGCCAGTAAATCAGTGTGTCTTATAATGGGGGATTTTAAATTCCCAGAGATTAACTGGAATTTGTGGTTTGGTCACTCACACACTAGCAAGGCTTTGGGGATTTATTGGATGATTGTTTTCTACAGCAGCATGTTCCGGAGGCAACTAGAGGGAGTAATACTCTTGATCTAATTATCAGCAGTGATTCTTTATGCATTAAGAATCTGCAGATAAAGGAACCACTAGGTGGCAGTGATCACAGTGTGCTGAAGTGAGATTTACTCAGAGGTAACTACCATCAGGGGTAAAGGGAAGGGTTTTTGCTTTTGTAAAGGTGACTACGATGGTCTGAGACAGTATTTAAATTCTATACGGTGGGACCAACTGATGATGTTACCAACAGCAAATTCAAAATGGGACTATTCAAAGAAATCTGGGAAGCTACTAGGCTTTTCATACCAACAAAGAAATATTGTTCAAGATTTAGGCCTAAATGGATGTCAGATGAACTAATTAGACATGTGACAGAGAAGAAAAATGCATGGGTACATATAAATCAACAGGTGACACAGAAGGCCTATGATAGATATAAGCTGGTCTGTAACCAAGTCACAAAGGAGGTTAGGCAGGCAAAGGCAGATTACGAGAAATTTTTGGCAAAGGATGCAAAGGAAAACAGCAAAGAGTTCTTTACTTATGTAAACTCTAGAAGGAAAGAAGGGGATATTTAAATCAGATTAGTCCATATTACGTTCTTAGCGTTTTTTCACCAACCTTTCATGGAGTAGAATAAAATGAAAATAAAATAAAACAAATCTTGATAACTATTTACAATAACCTGTATTTACAAAATTAATATACGTATTACAATATTAAAAGATTAAAACACAAGATTAAAATGCATTAAAATATACTAAGTTAAAAGCGATAAAATCCCGTAGCTTTCAAAGGCTTCAGCCTTCTTCTTCAGCAGTACTCTCTATTCAGTACACCTTTAAATATCAGCAGAGTAATGGTAGGCATCACATGTTTCCATTCTCACGTGTTCCGCTCTCTTGCATTGTGGAACCGGAAGTGGCTCGAACGGAAGTCGTACGGAACCGCTCATCCTTTTTTAGGATAATAGTCTCTAAAAGGGGGTGAATCCGTACACCCCTATCCCTATTAATGTTGGTTGTAGAGCTGATCCGCAAACTCTCGAGCCACTTACGGTCCCAGAACCTATGCGCCCGATCGGTGATAGTGGCATCGTCATAGTGGCATTTATTCTACTCCATGAAAGGTTGGTGAAAAAACGCTAAGAACGTAATATGAATATACCCAACCTCAGAGGCCTATTTGAGCAGATTAGTCCACTTTATCAATGGTTCAACTGTTGATGATCAAGCTCAGGTAGTTAAACTAAATGAATATTTTGCATCTACATTCACACATGAGGAGCTATTCGGGGAGAGCAATGCTGGAGGTATGTTAAACTCTGGCAGTAAGCTAGATAATCTTGTAATAACTGAGAGTAAAATGGAGGAGAAATTGTTGAAGATAAACATAAGAAAGGCATCTGGGGTGGATGGAATCTATTCAGTTATATTAAAGGATGCAGCAAAGGAAGCAAATCCTTAGCAATAATTATAAGAGCTTTCTTGGACTCAGGAGGTACCTATGGACTTGAAATGTGCAGATGTGACCCCAATCCACAAAGGACGATCAAAGGGAGACACAGGTAATTACAGACCTATTAGTTTTAAATTCTATTATAGCTTGGACATCATGGGTTTGTTAAAGGGAAGTCTTGTCTGTCTAATTTGATTGGATATATGATGTTGTCACAAAGGAACTGGATGCACAGAATAATTTTGATATATATTTGGATCTTAGAAAGGCTTTTGATATTGTTGCACATAGAAGACTGCTGCGCGAATTGGAGCAGTGTGGCATTGGAGGCAAATTGCTGCTATGAATAAAGGGATGGTTGAGTGGGAGAAGACAGTGGTAATCAATGGACATTGTGGAGTCCCCCAGGGGTCAGTGTTGTGTCCATTGTTGTTTTCTGTATTCATTAATGATATTGATGATGGTATATCATGCTTAATGTCCAAGTTTGTAGACAATACAAATGTCAGCTGGATTGTTAATAACACTAATGACAGTATGCTGCTGCAACAGGATCTAGAAAAGTTGAACAGATGGGCTGATAGGTGGCAACTGAAGTTTAACATTGACAACTGTGAAGTACTTAATATGGGAAGCAGTAAGTGATTATCCCTTTGTATAAGACAATGGTCAGGCCACACCTTGAGTACTGTATACAGGTCTGGAGGCCTCATTTTAAGAAGGACGTAGAGCTGTTGGAACAAGTACAGAGAAGGGCAACAAGATTAGTGAATGGAACAAAGAGGTGCTCTTACAAAGAAAGGCTTAAGTTTTGCAAATTAGTGTCAGGAGACTTAGGCACCTGCGAAGTAATCTGATTGAGGTGCATAAAGCCTTGAATGGTTTGAGCATGCTCAATGCTGATGGGATTCTTCCTCTTGCTCAGAATAATCGCCTGAGAGGGCATAAATTCAAATTGAGGAAAGACAATTGTAGGATAGATATGCGAAAGTTTGCCTTTAGCCTGCGGGTGGTTGATTGCTGGAACAAACTTCCATCTGTCGTTGTAGAAGTTGATAGCGTAAACAGATTCAAGGTAGAACTGAACAAACATTTGGCATTTGGAGCGAGTGAATGGGTGAAATGAGAAGGGAGCATTTTTTTTTTTTTTTTTTTTTTTTGGCTGACACTATATAACTTTGTTTTCTTGCATCATGTGCCCTTGCTAATGCTAGTTCTGCAAATTGCAGTGTCTCAAGACTAGACATGTGTGGGGAGATCTGATTGAGATGTTTAAAGCTTGAATGGATTGAGTAAGCCTAATGTTAATGGTATTCTTCCACTTTCTGAGACTACACATAAGGGGGTTATAAATTCAACTTGAGGAAGAAAGGTTGCAGGACAGATGTGCAGAAGTTTACCTTCATCAGTGGGTACCTGATTTTTGTTAGAACAGGCTTCCATCTGTTGTTGTGGAAGTGGATGGGTTGAATAAATTCAATTTATTCAATAAATTTGAACTAAACAAATTCTGGGAGAGTATGGATTGGTGAACCATGTTTTTTTGTTTTGTTTTGTTTTGTTTCTGTATAGGCTTACTTTCTTGTGTCATTTGCACTTATTACCACTAGTAGTAACTAGTACAAGGGTAAAGGGAAGTGTTTTTGCTTTCGTAAAGATGACTACAGTGGTCTCAGACAGTTTTTGAATTCTATACAGTGGGATCAACTGATGACGTTACTAACAGTGAATTCTAAATGGGAGGCCTTCGGGAACTTAGGAGACTACTAAGCTTTTCATACCAGCTGGGAAATACTGTTCAGGGTTAAGGCCTAAATGGATGTCAGAAGAATTAGCCTACTGGCAGAGAAGAAAAATTCATGGGATGTGTATGAATTATCAGGTGACACAGAATCCTGTGGCAGATATAAGCTAGTCTGTAATCAAATCACAAAGGAGGTTAGGCAGGCTAAGGCAGATTATGAGAAATCTTTGGCAAAGGATGCAAAGAAAAACAGCTAAGAGTGCTTTACTGATGTAAACTCTAGAGGGAAGGGGATGAATCAGATTGGTGCACTTAACATAGATGGTTCGACTATTGATGATCGTGCTCAAGTAGCTGATAAACTGAATGTGTATTTTGCATATACATTCACACATGAACAGTTATTCAAAGAGGGGAATGGCAGAGGTTTATCAAATGTGGAGGAGAAATTGTTGAAGTGAAACATAAAAAAAGCATCTGGGGTGCATGGAATCTATCCAGTTATATTGAAGGAGGCAGCAAGGGAAGTTAGCAAACCCTTGACCATAATTATGAGAGCATCCTTAGATTCAGGGGAGGTTCCCATGGACTGGAGATGTGCAAATGTATCTCCAGTTCACAAAAGGGGTTCTAAGGGTGACACAAATAATTATAGACCTGTTGGTTTAATATCTGTTCTGGGGAAAATAATGGAATCACTGGTTAAAGAGGCGATACCGGATCACCTAGAAAGGAGAGCAGCAATTGTTCAGACACAGCATGGGGTTGTTAAGGGGGAGTCTTGTCTGACTAATTTGATTGGGTATTATGATATGGTCACAAAGGAACCGGATGCAAAAAATGATTTTGATATCATGTACTTGGATTTCAGGAAAGCTTTTGATACTGTTGCACATGGAAGACTGCTGTACAAATTGGAGAGGTATGCCATTAAGGGCATTTTGCTGCAATGGATAAAGGAATGGTTGAGTGGTAGACGGCAGAGTGATAATAAATGGACACTGCTCTACGTGAACTAATGTTATTAGTTGAGTCCCACAGGGTTCGGTGCTGGGCACAATGTTGTTTTGTGTATTTATCAATGATATCGATGAAGGTATATCAGGCTTAATATCCAAGTTTTCAGAAGATACAAGCATTGACAAGGTTGTTAATGACACTAAAAACAGTATGCTACTGCAACAAGATCTAGAAGAGTTAGGCAGATGGGCTGAGAAGTGGCAACTGAAGTTTAACATTGACAAATGCAAAGTACTGCAAATGGGTAGCAGTACCAGTAACCCACGGCCTCCGTAGCCGAGTGGGCGGGAGTGCAGTAGCACACGCTCTTTGAGTAGACCGGGGTTCAAGCCCCTGACTGCTGAATACGGTCGATCTGCCAACCCGCACTGGACCAGCATGGCAGATTATGGACCATTTCCCTCAACATGAATTGTTGAGGAGGCTTCCATCCTGCAGTGGGTTGATAATGGCTGCACTTTACTTTTACCAGTAACACAAGAGTAATGTACCAACTGTGTGGCACTACACTCAGGGAGATAGAGAATTAAAAAGATCTGGGGATAATTGTGCAGTCAAATATGAAGTTCACTGAGCAGTTCAAATGGGCTACCAGAGAAGGTCATGGAATTTTGTCAATGATATATAGGAATTTGGCTAGCAGGGAAAAAGAGGTGATTGTCCCTCTGCATATGGCAATGGTCAGGCCATGCCTTCAGTACTGTGTACAGGTCTGGAGGCCTCATTTTAGGAATGATGTAGATTTGCTTGAGCATGTACAGAGAAGGCAACAAGATTGGTGAGGTGAATGGGATCCTCTTACCAAGAGAGGCTTAAGTTCTGCAAATTGCAGTGGCTGGAGACTAAGCACCTGAGCAGTAATCTGATTGAGGTGTATAAGGCCTTGAATGGTTTGAGCAGGCTCAATGCTGATGGGATACTTCTGCTTGCTAAGACTAAGAACCTGAGGTGGCATAGATTCAAATTGAGGAAAGACAGTTGTAGAATAGATGTGCTGAAGTTTGCCTTTAGTCAGCGGGTAGTAGATTGCTGGAACAGATTTCCATCCTTTGTTGTGGAAGTTGTTAGCTTGAATAAATTTAAGGCTGGATTAGACAAATTTGGAGTGACCAGATGGGCAAATTGGTAAGGTGGTGTTTTTTTTTTTTGGCTGATGCTGTATAAGCTTGCCTTTCTTGTGTCATATGCCTCAGTAATGCTAATGGTAACCTGTTTAAGTTACCAAAGAAGTTTTTGTGTATTTTGACTTGACACATTATGGCCTTTGTTGCCAATGTTCCATAAAACACCAACCAACCTGTTGCCTGTTATTAGAATACTTTCTTGCTTATATGATGAGCCTTTTGCTTAAGGAGGTAAAGCTATACTTGCTTTACCTCCTAAAAATAATGTGGAACCTTCTTGCTCGTTTATGGCTTCATATTTGTTCATATGATGGCTGTGCCCTATGGCATTTAATTGAATAGGTCTATTATACTTAGTTTGGTTTTTAAATGGTTGGGTTGTTGAAATATTTTATAAAGTTTTCTTCCTGGCTGGTTTCAATTAACTCAATTTTTTGTAGTGTTGTTTAATTTGTTATTAGAATTAATTATTTCCTATGTATGTCTTTCTCCTAAGAAATTAATAAACATATCATCTTCATGCAGAGTTGTGTACTGCTTTCATTAGAGAGGGAGAAAGAAAATAATGCATATCTTTTAGATATCCAAGATGTTACTATGTATGTCAGATTGCCTTTCAATTCTTACATTCAATAGGCAGGTTTGCCTATTGAATGTAAGATGCCTATTGAATGTAACTTAAATGATGTTAGTGACACTGCTCATTTTATAACATCATTTAAGTCTATGATAACATTTGCTACAGTGTAGTCCAAAGACAAAATATGAAAGAGAATAGTAATAAGTTAGCCGTATTTTATCTCCGATTCCCAAGTGTACTGGGGTAGAGTTACCAACCTGTCACTAAGTGTTATATTGCATGGAGCTCCCTTTGCTGAATTTAAAACTTTGAATATTCCGAAGTCCTAATTTGTCTTTAAATTATTCAAGATATTTTACTATGTAAATAATAAAGATATAACTATATGAGAAAAAAAAAAAATGGGGTGCAAATTCAAATTATCCAAATTTGAATTAAATGTTTCATTCTAGATAGATAGGAAATACTTGACATGAGAAATAGATAGGAATATTTGACATGAGAATTGATGATTTGTACTTTTACGATTACTTAATTTGTAAAATCCAGTTATGGATTTTACACATATACATTGTTTTTTTTTCCCTCCCTCTCTAATGAAATTTTTTTTTTCTATTTTTAAGGAAGAACATCTGTTTTGGAATCCAACATCAGAAGTCAGGTCTCAGAGGTTAAAGAGGCATAAAGTCCCTATAGAATATCAAGATGAATTTGAATCTGAAAGGTATCCATTAGATTATTAATAAATGTGGATAAAAATCAAACCCAATGTTAATTTTTTTTAACTTTGAAGTTTTTATAACTTCAGCATTAAAGCAGCGTAGTGTTAAATGTTTCTTAAACTCATTTATTCATAAACTGTTACAAAAACATTGAATCTTCATGCTTGGATTCTTTGAAAACATTCTTATTTTACCATATGTTCAGTATGTCCATTTTGATGAACTAGTTCCTGAAAGTGTAAGCACCAATGTTTGTAATGATATAACGACCCATCTTCATAAATTTTGTGAAATGGTTGAGAAGTCACTGCTCTCAAGCTCATGAGAGTAGCAACTTTTCTCTGGAACACCTTCTCTTGAGAAACCTCACTAGAAAAAAGTCACATGGATTTCAAGTCTAGACTCAAAAATTACCAAAAATACCCAATGTTGTGATGATCGGGGAATTGAAGGAGGGCGCTCTGGTCGTGGAAGAGAACAGTCGGTGGATTTCTGGCTGCTGTAACAGGATAAGTATTTTTGATAGTTTTAAGTATTCTTTGTTAATTAACATACTACATTGTGTTTTACAAAAATATTAAATAGGTTTAGTAGCGTTCATTAGCTTATTTTTAATTTAACTAGTGATTTTTGGAAATTACGACTCCTGGTGTTGGAGTCAATATTGTTGAACTTGCCGCCGTATTTTAATCGATAAGAAATAATGTAACGTATATATCTCGAACTGATAGTGTAAGGTATAATATAAAACTAGATAATGTAATACAAAGCACTGTATTAGGAATCTGTTATTAATATCTGATTAAATTTCATTGTTAATTAAACTGTATTTAAATGGAAATCATGACCCAGACTAGAGCTGCAAAGCAAAGATCACAGACTAGCGAGAGTGCTGTGACTTGGGGAGAAATGAAGGGGCGATTCAAAAATGCAACACAGCGGCAACCACCAAGGCAGAATGCGCTGCTCCCAAAAGAACTAGTTGTAGGTGACTATTGTCAGGAAAATGGGGAACATATTGTGCAAAAAGGATTGATGGAACAGGACAAGGGTATGTCTGCCAGGGGCAAAGGTTGGTGACGTTGTGGGGCAGATATCATCCTTTAAGGGCACAAAGGGTGATATTGTTGTACATGTTGGCACTAATGATATTAAGAGTAGGAGACCGGCAGAATTACTTAACAAGTACAAGACAATGCTGGAAAAAAGCCGTGAGTTAGGGTTGAATCTGAAATTCTGCCCAGACACGATAGAAGGGAGTATATGATTAGAGCCTTGTCGATCAATTCTGCCCTAGAGAGATTGTGCAAGGCTCAAGGGGTAGAAATTTTCTCAGCCTGGTCTGTGCTTGTTAACAGGAGAGACTGCTTCTACAGGGATGGGATACATTTAAATAGAAAGTTGAACATTGTATCATAATTAATGCAATGCAGTTACATTTTCGAAGATTAATAATGACAGATAAGAATTAAAAAGCAACAACATCTCTATGCGGTACGAAGCCTACTAAGGTAAGAAAAAGACCTGAATTTGAAAATTAAATTATACATTTTGAAGCTGTTCGTTTGTTTTTTAGCAGCATTAGCAGCTAAGGCCATATTGCTCCAAGGGGATATGCGGTGGTCATCCCCTGACCTTTCCGCATCCTCTTTATTTGGTGGGCACAGGCTCGAACCCCGGTCTAATCAAGAAGCGGGTGTTATGCACTGCTGCTCCTGCCCACCCGGCTACGGAGGTGCCACATTTTGAAGCAAATAGATTCCATTCAACAACAAGTGGATGTGTTCAATAATTTAGGACTGGCAAGTTCAACTGTAAGAACAATTATAAAAAATAAAGAATTTTAGAACGGGAAAGATGCTGTTCCACTGCAAGCAACTAAATTGGTAATCGCTAATTACATAACTACATACGTAATGTAGTTACTTATCACATAATTATATACGTATTTTGCATCTTTTCACTACTGTTTATTATTGATTAGGAAATATCCTATGGCATAGACCGTGACTCACAAATACATAGGTTACATTATGGGAATACGGAGCTCGCTTAGCACGGATTCACTTAGCACTCTGTTTTTCAGGAACGAATTATCAGCATTAAGTGGGGGTCACCTGTATGTAGTTTAGCAAATTTTTTTTTTTTTTTTTTAACTAATAGAAATGTGAGTGAATTTACTTTGATTTAGCTAAGTGAATAATGATTTAGCATTAAGAAAATAATGATTCATATAAATATTCATAGTAGTGATGATCAACTGGAATATGATATATAGTTTAATGTTTGTTTAATAGATTATGGCAGCATGTATCCTTAGCCATTTACCGTGGGGATCAAGTTGCAGCAACAGAAGAAAAGACAATTCTTGAGGAAGCTCAGAGAAAAGCTACTAGAGAAAGGCAGGTGAAATTGGAAAAATGGATTCCAAGACAATTTGTACAGGATCTGCTGAGTGGTGAATGGTTATACAAGCATGCTGAGTAAGTATTTACATATAATAAATTAAGATATGGCATCTCATTTTAACAATTTAATAGAAGTTTATTTTGCTATTCTTGAACGCATTTTTCATTGACAGCTAATGCTAAGGAAACATGAAGTAATACTATTATGCATGAATACTAGTCTTCATCATGACTAATTTTACAGCTGAAAGCTTGAAGTACTGTTGATTATCTATTAAGATTCTTAGCAAAGCTTATCATCTTAGTACTTGCCTTTAGATCCATATTGGTTAGGGTTTTACATAAACCCTAATTTACATAAAGGAAAGTAAAGAGAATAAAAGTAAGTTTCCAATTATATTAATAGATTAATTAATTTAAAAACATCTCTAGGAAGAGGAAGTGTACCATTTTTTTCCTGGTTGTCATTTATAAAATTATATGAAGAAGATTCGCGTTATGAAAAACCAAGAGCTGGATGAGAAGCTTTCGATGTCATTCACCAACTGATGATGATGGTGAATGACATTCAACATTGATGTGCATTTCGTCTTCTAATACATTATTATTTATTCACCATTTGGCATCTCTCATATTGTGGAAATAACTTCCCAACTGTGATGGCATGTTGCATTACCAGGGTACCTGCCCACCCACTGATGATGAAGCCCACTATCTTCGAAACTATCGTCTGGGTGATGGTATCCACTGAAAATAAATAATGGTAGTCTTATCTACTAGAGAAGTGTTATTTATTTGAAGTAGTGCAATACCAGCTATCTTGTTGTGAAAGCACCCACAATATGAGATACAATTAAAATAATAAAAGTTTACCCATAAACTTGGTGTATCTACACCGATATTATATAGTTAATTACCTAAACCCATGGGATGGTACTGCATTCCTCGTCTCCAAATGAAGTAATGTCTAGAATCTGTTTATAGGCTAAAATGGGACTCATCAGAGAACAGAACTGTACCCCATTTGTCATGGCTCCAATTCGCACGTTCATGGCACCACTTTTGACGAGCTCCACATCGGTTTGGGATTAATGGGATACAAACCACTGGCTTCCTTGCGTAGAGTCCACTTGAGCCCTCAAGCAACCTTGGCCAGCTCTTATTGTAATGGGTCCTTCTCTCCTGAAACTGCTTCTGTAGTGCCAAGACAACACTACGTGACACATTAAGCCAACATGCCACCTGCGACTGTCTGGTTTCAAGTCATCCAACAGCCCGCCATCTCAAAGAATCAACTAAACGACAATGACTTGCTATCATGAGTACTGGGGATGTGGTCGCAACCCATGTTTTTATAGGCATAATTTGCATAATGTGTGGCTCTGTAAGGTGGTAGATCAATTTCTATTGGACGCTCAGAATTTGCTTGCCAGGATGCTTATCATAGCACATTCTATGATATAATTAGTGGTACTGTTCACAATAAAATATTCAAAAAAAAACATTTTGTTCTGTTAAATTTGTCAGTGTATTTAAAACTTCAGAAAGTGAAAGCTGCCTAGTAATTACTAAACTATGAATTGATTAAAATGAAATTTAAATTGAGAAAAGGAACCAAGGGATATGCAATTAGAATATGTTAAAAATAATATATAAAATAAAAAGTAGTAGAAAAAAGCAATCAAGCAATCTCCCCAAAGCTATTTTCTGCCTGTTTAGAAGAAATTTTTTGCAAGCTTAATTGTTGTAATAAAGGACTGAAGATAAATGAAGATGACCTGAATCACTTGTGATTTGCAGATGATATCATTCTCTCTGCCAATGATCCAGAAGAATTGCAGAAAGAATTTGAACTGCAGCATGAAAGCAAGAAGTTTGGTTTTAAGATGAATACCGAGAAAACAGGTTATGTTCAACAAATTTACCAGACCAAAGAAAATCATGGCCAATGGACAAGAACTGGAAGAAGTGGAAAGGTATGCTTACCTTGGACTAGAAATTTCAACAAGTGGAAATATCATGATGGAAATTGAACGGCACATAAAATTGGGATGGCAAGCATTTGGTTGAAAGCTTAATATAGTCTTCAAGACAAACTTGCTACTCTGTCTTAAATTAAAAGTTTTTGATCAGTGTATCCTCCCTGTCCTAATGTATGGTTGGGAAACATGGGCATTGAATTCCAAAGCTTTACAGAGACTGAAGGTCACACAGAGAAGTATGGAGCACTGAAATTTGAACATAACCAAAAGAGGCACAAAAAACATGTGCACAGATTTACCAACAAATCTAAAGGTTTGTGACATCATTGAAAGAACAAAGTACTTAAAATGGAAATGGGCAGGTTGCATATCAAGAATTGATACTAGATGGACCAAACGAAGTTTGGAATGGGTATCACTTGAATCCAAACACCCAAGAATAGACCGAAGGTGAGGTGGGCCGATGAAATTTGCTGGTGTACAATGGCAACAGAAAGCACAGGACTGCAGTTGTTGGAACTTCTTTGGAAGGCTGCTTTCATCCTGGAATAGATCAACAATGGCTGAAGATTATGAAGAAAAGGCAGATGTTAAATAAAATATTCAACCAGAATAGACTAGAAAAAGATCATTATATTAATCCCCTTTTAGATCATTGTTTATTAAAAAAACTTTTGAGCCTAAAGGGAAATAGAGCTTCTGGAGTTCATGGCATACACACAATTTTGAAATAGTGAGGCAGCATGAGAGAGCATTGAACCACTGAGGTTAATTATAAAGTAATCACTAATCTCAGGGGTTCCCTTGGATTGGAGAAGTGCCAACATATCACCAATACATAAAGATGCTCCAAGAGTGAAGTGGGTACCTACTGACTATTCAGTCTGACTTCATTGGCCAGGAATTCCATTTAGATAAAAATGGAATTCTGAAGGGAACATCATGGTTTAAAGAAAAAATCATGTTTAACCAACTTGGTTAGCTATTTTGACAGTCATTTGTGAGCTGGATATAGGAAATAATTTCAGCATTGTATATTTAGATTTCCACAAAGCATTTGACTCAATCCTGCATGAGAGGTTACCGTACAACTGGTAAATGTTGGAATCACTTGGAAAATCCTTAGTTGGATTTCAGCGTGGCAATAATCACAGGGTTGTGATTAGCAGTTATTCTACCAATTTGGCTAATATAAGCAGTGGAGTTCCCTCTGTACTGAGACCACTCTTGTTTTTGATTTTCTTAAATGACATTAACAAAGGAATCAAGTGCATATGTCCAACAATTTAGATTTGTTTTAGGCTTAAGTTTTGCATACAGTGTCTGGAGACAAGGCACCTGCAAGGTGATCTGATTGAGGTTTATAAAGCCTTGAATGGTTTGAGCATGCTCAATTCTGATGGAATTCTTCCTCTTGCTCAGAATAATCAATCGCCTGAGAGGGCATAAATTCAAATTGAGGAAAGTTGTAGGATAGATGCACGGAACTTTGCCTTTAGCCAGCAGGTGGTTGGTTGCTGGAACAAACTTCCATCTGTCGTAGAAGTTGACCAGCTTAAATAGATTCAAGGCAGAACTAGACAAACATTTTGAGTGGGTGAAATGAGAGGTGGGGGTTGGTTTTTTTTTTTTTTTTTTTTTGGCTGATGCTATATAAGCTTGCTTTCTTGCATCATGTGCCCATGCTAAAATGTCAAATTTGTAGATGCTATTAAGGTTGGTAAAGTAATTAATGATCAGTGGCAAACGCAGCTTCTTCAGGGTAACTTAGAATTCAGGAATGGTCAGGAGAATGGCAGCTATCTTTTAATGCAGCAAAATGCAAGGTCTTGCACTTGGGAATAGCAACCAAAAATAACTTAAGATACTGTGAATACAAAATATATATATATATATTATATATATAAAAATAAATTAGAATGAGGATTAATTCCTCTCAATGATATTTCATCAGGCATCATGTAGAGGAATATGCTTTTTGCTGCCTCTGATGTTTGCTTTACCTTTTTATTTTTTATTATGAAAGATTCAGTTTTCAACTATTTCAAACATTATTCAAATATATATATATATAGAGAGAGAGAGAGAGAGAGAGAGAGAGAGAGAGAGAGAGAGCGAGAGCGCAAGCTTCTTGAAAGGGTTCCAAAGGCAAGCAATGAACCTTATAAGATCAGCAAAAGGGTGTCCATATAAGGAAAAATTTCAAATGTGTGTGCTGCAAAGCTTGAACTAGACATTAGAGATTTGATTGGGGTGTGACTCAGAGGTGGATTTTCACTGTTATAAATGATTCCAGAATGGGGCATAAATTCAAATTACAGGAGAAGGGGGGTTTAGGCTAGTTTTTTTTTTTTTTTAGGCAGTTTTCGGGAAGTTTTCTTTTAGCTAGCAAGTTAATTATTGGAATAAGCTGCATATGTGGTTGAAGCTGACAGCTTGGACAGATTCAAAAGTCCAGCTGGATAGATACCAATGTGAGGAGAAAATCAAATATGTGGTTTATTTATTTTTTTCCCCAGTGTAGCAAAAGCCCAGTTCTTCCTTACATGGCAAGTACTAATTCTATTTTTCATGCATTTAAGCAATTTTACTGCTTTCCACACATTTCATTATTGAATATAACAGCCTTTTTCTAGTCTGATTTTCTTTTTATGCAAAACCATAGATGCTGGATGTCATGGCACTGAATATTATTTCATTATTATTTGAGCCACAAATGGAGCCTACATAAAACCTATTAACATCCATCTGAAAATGTTTGAGTTATTCTTTCGAATAAAATAAACCATTTTTCTATTTGAAAAATGTTTGTAGTGTGGCAGTTTGTAGTGTGGTGAATAGCATACTCCTTTGTGGCTTTGTGGCAGTTTGTAGTGTGGTGAATAGCATACTCCAACCTTTTAGAATTACAGTCATCCCTCGAGTCTTGCTACCTGCACAATTTTTGTTTACGAAGCTTCAAAAATAGGAATGAAGAGCAAATTTTGAAAATTTATTTATGTTTTTTACATGATTAAAGATTTCATTGAAGGAGAAACATGTTTCACCATAATAATGTAAAAGCCCACAGAATTCCGGCTATCGGTATTATCACAAATGCAATAAGATAGTTTACTACCTACTCGTTTATAATAGATTGACTAACAGAAAAGCCCAATAAACTGGAAAGTGCAAATTGTTTTTATTGTTTTATGGTAGTGATCCCCAGAAATATGCTTTAGAAAAATATCACAAAAACATTCAAAACTGATTCTTATAACCAAAAATAGCAATAAATGGTTTTGTTTGGTTAGTTTTAAACAACTTCCTCATTTGGGAACCCCCTTCATCAGTTATCCTACATTAGCTGTTCAGACAGAAACTTTTTCTAGTTCACACAACATAAAATGTTTTAATCGGTAAGCATTTCTTTTGCTGATTTAATATTTCTTGTCTATATAAAGTGTTTAATTAGTGCCTAAAATGAAGAAAGCTACAACAAAAAAAAAAATATTTTAATTTAGAAGAAATATTTTAAATCGTTAAGGAGTTAGAAAATGGCGAAAAGGTTGTGACATTGGCCAAGAAATACAGCATAAATGAATCTAGCATTCGACAAATTAGGGAAAATGCTGAGAAAATTAAAATTTCAGTTATCTGTTCCACATCATTGGCTTCAAAAAGCCCTACAAAAGTGAGAAATCCTATAATAGAGAACTGAAAAATTACTTTCTTTCTGGATAAAAGATCTTAATCAAAAAAGAATGCCTTTTAGTTTAGATATTATTCGTGCCGAAGCTCTGCAAATTTTTAATCACTTACAAGAAGCCGGTCCATCCAGTGCAGACGTCTTTCAGGCCAGTAAGGGTGGGTTTGAAAATTTTGAAAAATGTCAAAAGTCTTCACAATCTAAAATTAATGGGTGAAGCAGCCAGTGCAAATGTGCAGATACGGAAGCTGCTTCTTTGTACATGAAAACTTTAAAGGATGTTATTGCAACCGAGGGCTGTCTAGTGTTTAATGCTGATGAGACCAGCTTATTTTGGAAGCGTATGCCAAGCCAAACAGTCATTTCAAAAGAAGAGAAAACTATCCCAGGTTTCAAAGCTGCAAAAGATAGGTTAACACTTTTGTTATGTGGCAATGCAGAGGGGGACTTTAAGAATAAACCGCTTCCAATTTATACATCAGAAAATCATCATGCTTTTAAACATGATGATTAAAAAGAAAAATTGACAATATTTTTTTTTTTTTTTTTCCTCAATTTATTTTGTTTTTTATTATTATTTTTTTTTTGTGTGTGTACAGGTACAGAACCCTCATTATGACATATAAACTACGTTTTGCATTGCGCAGATTTGGACTGCACAGTGTTTTCCCGGAACGTAACCCCCATGCAAATCAAGGGATGACTGTATATGCTTATTAAATTCTAAACTGAAGTTTATTAGTGGAAAAATAATTTTCATAAGCAAATTAGTGAATTCTGAACCTTTGCAAGATAAACAAACACTAACTCAGCAGCCCAACAAGACTGCATTTACAATGCATTCTCATTGGGCTGCTGAGTTAGTGTAATTTAATAACACTAAATATGTAAAGCATAATGTAATTTCAATTTCTATACAGTGGTACCTTGGTTTGCGAGCATAATTCGTTCCGGAAACGTGCTCGTAATCCAAAGCACTCGTATATCAAAGCGAATTTCCCCATAAGAAATAATGGAAACTCAGATGATTTGTTCCAAAACTCAAAAATATTCACATACTGTAAAAATGATTAATACAAAATACATACATACCTTTTTATATTTTTAAAAGCAATCGAATTTATTAATTATTGGGTAGAACGACTTTCACTGTCACTAACGGAATCACTACTATCTGTTGACTTTTTCTTTTTGTGCGACTTTAACAAAGAACCTCTCCAATGACACTTGCTTTTGCCTCCTTTTGAGGATTTCGCGGAAATATGACATTGCATTGTCGTTAAACAGATTCATCGCTTGCACTGCCACAGCCTTATTCGGGTGGTGCTTTTCTACAAAATTTTGCACTGTTTCCCACATTTTACACACCTCCCTAATCTCATTTGAAGAGAAGGATGTCTCCATTTTTTTCTCCTCCTCCTCAGACGAGATCTCCTCCATCACCCCTTGCTGTTGCTCGCGATGCAGATCCATCAGTTCGTCGGTGGTAAACTCCTGGTCATATTCCTCCACCAGCTCTTGAATGTCATCCTTATTCACCTCCAGTCCCATGGTCGTCCCCAAGGACACAATTTCATCGACAACTGGCAGCTCCTGTTCATGAGCAAACCCCTCAACGCAATCAGACCACAGTTTTTTCCAAGCAGAATTGAGGGTTCTCTTGGTGACCCCATCCCAGGCTTTATCGATGATTTTGAGGCAGTTTACGATGCGGAAATGATTTTTCCAAAACTCTCGGAGGGTAAGGTTAGTTCCTTCGGTCACCTCGAAGCATCGCTGAAATAGTGTCTTGATGTAAAGCTTTTTAAAGTTCGAAATGACCTGCTGATCCATGGGCTGGAGTAATGGAGTGGTGTTGGGAGGAAGGAACTGGACCTTAATGAATTCGAATTCTTCCAGTAAGTCGTTCTCAAGGTCTGGAGGATGAGCAGGAGCATTATCCATAACCAGCAAGACTTTGAGTGGCAGTTTTTTTTCTAAAAGGTATTTCTTCACTGCAGGACCGAAGACCTCATTGATCCACTCAACGAACAAGATACGAGTGACCCAAGCCTTGCTGTTGGACCTCCACATAACATTTAACTGGCTCTTCTGCACCTTGCATTTCTTGAAGTCTCGTGGATTCTCAGAATGATACACGAGCAGGGGCTTGACTTTGAAATCACCGCTTGCATTAGCGCACAGCAAGAGGGTGAGACGGTCTTTCATGGGCTTGTGACCGAGCATTGCATTCTCTTCTGCTGTAATGTAGGTCCTCTTTGGCATCTTTTTCCAAAAAAGCCCCGTTTCATCGCAATTAAAAACTTGCTGCGGCAGGTAACACTCGGAAACCATGAGCTTCTGGAACTCGGCAACGAACACCTCAGCTGCCTTAGCGTCCGAACTCGCAGCCTCTCCGTGCCTCACAACACTATGGATGCCACTTCTCCTCTTAAAGTTATCAAACCATCCCCTGCTCGCCTTGAAGCCTTCTTCGTTTTCTGTAGACATACCTGGCTGTTTACTGACGAGGTCGGCGTACAAGGCCTTTCCCTTCTCACAGATCAAGTTCTCGGTCACAGTATCACCTGCTAGTTGCTTCTCATTTATCCACACCAAAAGCAACTTTTCAACATCTTCCAGAATACGTGGCCGTTGCTTTGATATTCTCGTGACTCCTTTTGCTACATCTAGTCCCCTTAGTTCTTCTTTCTTCTTTAATATTGTGCAAATTGTTGACGTAGACTTCTTATAAAATCTTGCGATGGCGGCCACTTTCATACCTTGTTCGTGCTTCTCGATGATTTCCTTCTTAATTTTTACCGTAATCATCTCCTTCTTCTTACCGCCTTCCTTTTCAACCCTCTTCTTCATTGGGGCCATTTTCGTAGTGTACAGTTAATAAATAACAGTCACTAAATTTGAACACAAAAAAAAAAAATTGCTTTACGCACATACACGTGATCACAACGCTAGCACGAATGTTCGCTACAATGTTGACTGTATACGAATGAGGTATGCCGACTGAGACTGAACATGCGAGACGATTAACCACAATCCCGAGTAGCACGTGATCACGTGACGCTCGGTAGGCAATTTTTAGGAAATAAAGCACAATTACAAAATGAGGAGGCACCCTTGATACACATAAACAAAGCTGCGCCCATGTAGCAACTGAATAAACAACACCATAAAGGCAGAGATACACTATTAACACCTCACATTTTCCTAAAGCACATTTCAAGGGGGTTACTACAATAAAACAATAAAAACAATTTCCAGTTGCGTTTCTGCTAGTGGAATCTGTTATAAACTGGTAGTAAACTCAGTCTAATTGCATTTGCGATTACTGTATACCGATAGCTGGAATTGTGTTGGTTTTTACGTTATTATGGTGAAATGTGTTTCCCCTTCACTGATATAAAACACATAAATACATTTTCGGAATCTTCTTCATTCCCATCGTGTTGCGTTCATTTGGGGTGATTCTGCGTTCGACTGCCATTTCTTGTAAACACAAAGGCGAATCGTGCATAAGGGAATTCGGTTCGTGTTATATAAGATATCGTTACCCTATTTATAAATCGTGTATGATCGAATTCGTGTAGTGTAAACACGTGTTATACGAGGACTGACTGTACTCGTATTGCAAGACCTCGCTCGTTTATCAAGTTAAAATTTATTAAAAATTTTTGCTCGTCTTGCAAAACACTCGCAGACCAAGTTACTCGTAATCCAAGGTACCACTGTAGTTCATATAGGTCAATTTCTTTTTCACTTTGGAGGTCCCATAAACTGATTGTCAGTTTGGTTCTTAATATTGTAAAAAAATTTGGTCAGTAAAACAAATAAGTGCTTATACCTTGTAAAACCTGATATTATATCAGGTTAATAAGCTTTATTCAAAATAACTATACGCTGAGTGATCACTGAATTATGACCAACTACCGAATACTTCGTAGATCCTCCTTTTGCCCTCAGTACAGCAGCTATCCAACGCGGCATTGTTTCAACAAGATGTCGGAAGCGTTCAGGAGGTATGGCCAACCAAGCTGTGTGAAATGCAGTCAGCAATGCAGGTATGGAGGTGGTTGGTGTATCCAGATTCCTAATTTCCATAGTGTCCCACAAGTGCTCTGTGGGATTGATATCAGAGGAGTTCGGAGTCCATTCGATATGCTAGAAGTCAGACTGTGTTCCTCAAATCATTCCTGCACATCAAGTGCCCAATGCACCGATGGCTCGGTGCATTGTCATCTTGGAAGACACTATCGCCATTCGGGAAAAGGTGTAACATTGCGGGGTGTACACAGTCAGCAAGCAGTTGATGATAGCGGAGGCCAGTGATACGTTGTTCCACATGCATCAGGGGTCCAAGTTCCTGCCAGTGAAACATGCCCCACACCATACAACCACCCTGCACTTTTGATACCATGCATGGTGGATAAAGAGCCTCATGTTGTTGACGCCAAATCCATACACGACATCCACAGTGTGGATGGTCGTGTACAGATTTTCTTTATATTGTAAATAACGTGACTCATCCAACCAGCACACCTTCTTCCAGTCTTCTAACGTCCAACTTGCATGCCCTTTGCACCAGGTGAGTCTTTTACGCCGATGAACCTTGGTTAGGAGAGGATGCCGTAGGGGTTATCTGCTGGTATAGCCCCATATTTGCGAGCATGCGACACATGGTCATGCCAGATATTGTTCCGGGTTGGCCCATGTTGTATTGGGTAGTCAACTCTTCAATGCCTGTTCACCTGTATGAGTCATCGGACCCAGCACTCACCTCTAACATCAACCTTTCACTGACCTTTGCAGTTTTGCCGTCTGGTCATTGTTTGACCATTTTGATGCCAGTTCTGGTACACTTTACAGCGGCTCTCGAACACTCCACCAGTTCAGCCGTTTGGGAAATGGAGGCACTAGCTTATTGAGCACCCAAATTAGCTAGCTCTAGCTCACTAGCTCATTGAGCACCCGTCCTTCCTTTTACCCATTCCTCTCAAAATTTTACTACCTACTGAACCCACTGACACTTTATCTATGCTACATAGGTCTACTAACTGCGCTACTCGTACCTCGCGTGGTCAATAGGTCGCATTCAGTTTTCATAGGGGTGTTCATAATTCAGTGATCACTCAGTGTACAATCGCCTTTACTCTCTTTATTCTTATGTAAGCTGTTGGTGTAGATAGTATGACAGAATATAAAATCTCGTATTAATTTTGGTGTCAATCATAAAGTTGTCTTCAAGAATTGCACTATCTTTATCAGGGTAATTTAGTAATTTGATTTGCATTTTGGCAATTTATTTTTATTTTAGACTGTTTTGTCACTTAAAATTAAAGCCATCTTCCAGGAACTAAAACTGATGAGGGGACATTGAAATTGCTTGTGTGATTACAGTGAGTGTGCATTTGCACACTCACTGTAATATGTAGTGAGAATTCACCACTTCCTGTACTATTGTTTATAGGTTATTAAACAAGGTTTTTTTTCATGTTCTGAGCTAAACATAAAATAATTTTCCACTTTCCTGATGCTTCTTTTCGAAAATCTTGAAGATTTTGGCAAAGATAATGCAAAGTATTAAAGTACAGAAAACAAATTTAGCCCTCCTGAACTTTTTATATTGTAGTTTGCAACAGATTGCAATTTCTGAAAAATTGCAAAAAAACAAATGGTCATTTTATACTTTAAGGTATATCATTTTATATTAATGTTAGTATTTAAATATTAATAGTTATTTACATAAAGTACACCAAGACTTCTTTTTTATCATGATGGAAAGTAGGTTTCCTTTATGTGACTTGCAGAATCATGTGTAACTGAACTGGTCTGGGAAAGGTTTGGATGTGTTTAATTCAGATACTAAAATCAAACATTGTTTTTAGTTCCAGACCCTGGGATCCACGAACCGATGTAGTTCAATTTGAAAACAGCTATGTGGTACAGACAAAAACTAGACACAAAGCTCCAGCTGTAAGAGCAGGAAGCATTTTGAGCTTGGAAGAAACTAGTAAAGCTGAACTGCTGAGGCATATAAATGTTGATAGGATTATTCCACGACCAGCAGCATGCTTGAAACAAGGACTTCGCAGAAGTAGTGTATTGATACTTGGGAGTGAAAGTTCTTCTCCTGATGCAGAAATCATTCATGGTAGCGATTCTACTGAAAGTGATGGTAAATATATTTTTATTAAAAAACTGTTTGTGTGTGTTTAAAAATCTAAAATAATTATTTATAAAATTAAACACCATTATACTGTGTTAAAAGAAATGTTGCAGACTGCGACAAATAACGATGGAAGTGCCAACTGCCACTTCATACAAGCAAAATTCAAAACCAAACTACCAAATAAAATTAAAAATACAGAATTTTTTTAAATGGGTGTATGCATTTGTCTGTTCAGTTTAGTGCAGTAGAAGTTTCCTTGCTGTTTACCCCAATAGCAGTTGTGCCATTCTTTATGCAGGAGGCTGTGTGTGTGTTGCAGTTAACAATTCCTTTAACATGATATAATACTGTTAATTTTATAAATCATTATTTGATCACGCCACATGTCAGTTATGGATTTTTCATAATGTGTACAAATTCACCATTACACAACTATGGATAAACTTGTGTTTTTTTTTGTTTTTTTTAAATTAATAAATAAAATGAGATGGTTAATAAATAAGCACATTTTATAGCTAAAGATCAAATCAAAAATTGCACCAGTTATTAGATGTTTCAGTCCTTTATTCAAATTTAAGTTTGAATAAAGGACTGAAACATCTATAACCAGTGTGATTTTTAAAAGATAATTTGTGCAATAAATTAACAAAGCTCTGGGCAGAATACATTATTAGATAAAAAAAAATAATAATAATAAAAAACAGTAAAAAACTAACAAAATACATACCATGTGGAGTTTTTATACAAGTTTAGTAAGTTTATTGTAATTTTAGTAGTAAAATTGTGAGCCTACTAAAACTGCAAACTAGTAACATTTCAAGATTTTAGCCAAACCCTATATTAAAAAAAATGGAGAAAAAAAGGACCATATCCTTTCTCTACTAACCAACTTATGATGTGATACCAATGTAACTAATTTTAATAACATAACTGTTTTACTGCACATCTCTTGGGTTTTGAATTGGGGGGGGGGGGGGTTTCTAGCCTGCACACTATAGAAATATTTCAATATTTTTAGTGCATTGAATGACACCTCCTCCCCTTTATGTATGAGATGCACAATTTGCCACTTTTCCTAAAATAATTACCTCATTTAATTTCCTTTTTATTTTCGATATTGGCATTTGGATTAATTTTCACAAAATAAAGTAACTGTTATGTATCTATTTAAATTGAGAAATTCTCAGATCACTAACCAAGGTATATATTTTTCAAAAATTTAATTGGAATAAAATTGGTTGGTTGGGGGTGCATGCGTGTGTGTTTAATATAAGTAAATGAAACAGATGCCAGTAGCATAGCAAACCAGTAGAGCAAAAAAAAAAAAAAACTCATTTTAGCCTGGTTTGCTGTTTGCTCTACTTGTGCTGGTTTCAAATAAATTTAATTGTCATTGGGCCACCTCCGTAGCCAGGTGGGCAGTAGCAGCAGTGTGTAGCACACGCTTCTTGATTAGACCGAGGTTCGAGCCCGTGCCCACCAAATACGGAGGATGCGGAAAGGTCAGGGAATGACCACCGCATATCCCAGGAGCAATATGGCCTTAGTTGCTAATGCTCCTAAAAACCAAATAACAACAATTGTCATTGCCCAGCATACCATTGATTGCTTTTAAGAGTCAGTGGTATGCTGGACAATGGTATTTGAGTACATTTAGCATAAGCAAAACGTACTCAACCACCTTATATTTCTGAATTAGACAAATCTGTCTGCCTTGAGCTTGTGTGGGCTGCTGGACACAAATAAATTGATTAGACAGTATGTTAATTAACAGAAAACTTGTGCAAATCTGTAGAGACAGCTCAGCGAGCGATTTATGTATGTTTTTCCCAATATTGTTCAGACACTTTTCTGGATTGTGTGCGTGTGTGTCTTATTTAATAAAAAATAAAACAAAAGCCAGTAGCATGGCAAACCCGTAGAGCAAAAAAAAAAATAAATAAATAAAAATAAACCAAAACAATGAAATAAAAAGAGGGAGGGAATATCAAGGTAAAAGATAATCTAATTTATAGTAGAAATTAAATATTAATTTCTACTATAATTTTCTCTTAAATTTTTTGTTTTTCTATTTTCTTGAATATTTAGTAAAGTGTTTTTTGTTTTTTTTGGCCGATGCTGTATAAGCATCGGCCAAAAAAAAAAAAAAAAAAAACCATTTTGCCCATCCATTCATTTGCTCCAAAAGTTTGTCCACTTTTTTTGCTGAATTTATTTAAGCTATCAACTTACACAATAACAGATGGAAGTTTGTTCCAGCAATCAACTACCTGCTGGCTAAAGGCAGATTTCCACACATCTGTTCTACAACTGTCTTTCCTCAATTTGATTTTATGCCACTTTTGGATGGGCTGCCCAACTTTTCTAAATCCTGTTGCAGTAGCACACTGCCATTACTGTCATTGACAACCCTGCCAACCTTTGTATCATCTGAAAACTTCGACATTAAGCCTGATACCTTCATCGACATCATTACCACTCTGTCTTCTTCCACTCAACAATCCTTTTATCCATTGTTGCAACTTGTCCTTAATGCCATATTACTCCAGTTTGTACAGTAGTCTTCCATGTGCAACAGTATCAAAAGCTTTCCTGAAATCCAAATATATGATATCAAAATTATTTTTCACATCCAGTTCCTTTATGACCACATCATGGTATCCAATCAAATTGGTCAGACAAGGCTTTTCCTTAACAAACATGGGTTTGTTAGGGGGAAGATTTAATGTTTGCTTCGAATTATTACTGCAGTCTTGTCTAGATGATCCTGCAATGCTTCTTTAACCAGTGACTCCATTAGTTTCTACGAAACAGAAGTTAAACTAACAGGTCTGTAATTATTCGTGTTACCCTTTGATCCCCTCTTTCAATTTGAGATACATTTACACGTCTCCTTGGGGACCTCCCCTGAGTCCAATGATGCTCTCATAATTTTGGCTAACAGTTTGCTTACTTCCTTTGCTGCCTTGTTTAATATAACTGGATAGATCCCATCCACCCCATTGTCTTTCTTATGTTTAACTTCAACAATTTCTCCTCCGCTTTGGTCTCAGTTATTACAAAATCATTTAGCACCCTATTAGAGTTTAATCAGCTTTTGTTTCTCCACTTCCCTACAGAATTCCTCATGTGTTGAACATAGGTGCAAAATATTCATTGTTTGTCAGCTATCTGAGCAGAATCATCAACAGTCAAATCACTGATCAAGTGGACCAATCTGATTCATCCGTTCCTTCTAGAGTTTATATATAAGGAAAAAAAGTCTTTGCTGTTTTTCTTTGCATCCTTTGTGTCTCTCTCTCTCTCTCTCTCCTCTCTCTCTCTCTCTCTCTCTCTCTCTCTCTCTCTCTCTCTCCCTCCCAACAGGCGTTCTGGACAATAAATCCATAAGTATAAACTTACTTTTAGTTTGTATTGGGAACACTTATATTGTCAGTGGTTTTGTTTAATTTCTGCCAAAATTTTTTTTGACCTTTGCTATACAGTTTAGTTTAACACTTCTTCTTTAACACTTCGTCACCTTATCTGTATTCTACTGCATAATAAACCAATTTAATTGAATGAGGTGATTGTAAATTATATTTTATTGCTCTAAATCTTTTTAGTTATATAGATTGTAAATTATATTGTTGCTCTAAATAATTTTAAAAGATTCGTTTAAATCAGTTATTTCAATAATTGATTTAAATAAATTTCAATCTATTTATTTTTTAGAAATAATATTTGAAGTGGATGGAAATTTTGACTTATTTTATTTATGTGAACCAATCTAGGTTTTTATTTAAAAAAAATCATTTAAATTTTATTCCAGGACCACCCAAAAAATATCACTCATGCAGTCCTGGTGTCACTGTGGCAGCTTTACAGCATGCACTTGAGCCACTTGAACTACTTCAGCGGGAAACAAATTGTACCCTACAGACAGTTCAGCGTCATCTTGAAAGCATCATGGCACAACAGCGAAGGTTGCAGGAGCAGCTGGCCCAGCGAGGGGATCTAAGTATTATTGCTGCTGTTATATTAGTACAGTTATTACTCCATTGGCTGCTGTGACTGATATGTTTGTGTTGCATCAGTCCTGCATTGAAATTACTTTCCAGATCAAAGTGCTTTTGGAGGTATTTATATATGACAAGATTTATGTATATACTGGCTTAGAAAGCTATACAGAGACCAAACGAAGTCATCCTCTAAACAAAATCAAATGCCATTCCAGATGTAAATTTTTGCATACTTCAGGGTTGTATATCTTGTGTACAGAGAAGCAAGTGTGATGTGCAATGTTATTTTCATGTGAGAAATTGTATTAAACTTTTGAGAAAGCAGCAAATATGAAAACTACTCTATCAAAAGCATTTTTGTAGCTTTAAGTGAATTTGTTGAATTATATATGAACTGAGAGAGAGAGAGAGAGAGAGAGAGAGAGAGAGAGAGAGAGAGAGAGAGAGAGCAGTTCCACTTTTGTACAGAATTCTATGTATATAGTGATACTGTTATGCACAAATAGTCTTTCTCTTTTTGCTTCCTTAATTTAGCAGATTTATATGCAGGTCTCCTAATGTTCAAATCTACTGCCATTGTATTTAATTTTCAAAATGTGGCTGTGTTTAAAATGATCCAGTATTACTGTATACATGCTCCAGTAACATGTGCCAACCTTGACATGAAAAAATTTTTTTTTTTTTTTTTTTTTTTTTGTTATTTTTGACCAACCAGTCTAATGTATGCAATTAAGAAGGTAATACTTGAACATGCACTTTATAAACTTGGTAATTGTGGTGGATATCTCAGTTTTCTTCCACCTTATTAAAAATCTTGTTAAGAGAAACCACTTTGTTTAGGCTGCCCCATAATTATTAAATATTCATTTGTCATAGCTCCTGAGGCGTGATCATGCACACGCTGTGCATGGGTTGAAGTGTTCTTAGATAAGCACCATGACCTTGTATTACGTCTATATCATGTGTGCTTCTACTGTAAATAATTATTATAGAAATTTTTAAAAATTCTCATTTTTACTCATTTCTTTTGCTTTAAATAAAAGGTTTTGTGCGACCTCTGTTTTATAGTGAAATTTATTTTACTTGCAAGTATTACACACATTCCAATTCTCATAAATTATCAGAGCTTGTTAATGCCATTCAAAGGACATTCTCCTATTTCTTATCACCAAGTCCGATATTTGTCTTTAGCTATTCTAACAATAATATGCAACAGGTTATTGGGGGTAATAATAACTTACGAGAATGTGACTCTCTGAGGACAAGCCGTGCTCATAGGCAGCAAGATGAATGGTACAAGTGACACCTTTTACATGTAATGGGTGGTGACAATTTGAACAATATTGCTGTGATATTTTCACGTAATGGAAAAGAGTGAAATTTTCTTGCTAGCATTTGCCACTTAAGCCTCAACATGGCCCTGATGACTAAAGCAACAAGTTTTCAAATGGCTGCAAAACAATGTCCAACTGACTGCATATCTAAATTTGCAGATGATGTTAAAATCGGTAGAGTAGTTAATGATCACTGTCAAGCTATGCTTTAATACAACAAAGTGTAAGGTATTACACCTGGGAAACAGTAATCCCAAAATAACTTATTCACTTGGAGTTCAACTAAACCCGGTACTGGAGGAAAGGGACTTGGATGTTACGATACGGTCAGACATGAAATTCTCTGAACATTGTAAACAGGTTGCAAGGAAGGCCCATGGTGTCCTATCGATGATCTATCGAACTTTTGCCAGTAGAGATAGGGACGTGATAATCCCATTATATAAGGCTTATGTTAGACCACACTTGGAATACTGTGTTCAAGTATGGAGACCGCACCTAAAGAAAGACATGGAGCTTCTTGAAAGGGTGCAAAGACGGGTAACTCGCCTGGTGAGATCGGCAAAAGGGCGTCCTTATGAAGAAAGACTTTGAATATGTGAGTTGCAGAGTTTGGAAACTAGACGCAGACGCCTTAGAGGAAAGTTGATTGAGGTGTTTAAGGCTGTGAGAGGCATCAGTAAAATGAATGAGGACAAAATTTTCAAGATTATAAATGATGCTAGAACTAGGGGACATAAATTCAAGTTACGGGGGGGAAATGTTTGGATTGGACTGCAGGAAGTTTTATTTTAGCCAGCGAGTTATAACTTATTGGAATAAGTTGCCTACATGGGTGGTAGAGGCTGACAGTTTGGGGAAATTCAAAGGTCATCTGGAGAGTATCTTTGGGTCAGGGAAGCGCATAGGATGATAGGTTTAATTTCCTTTTCTTTTATTAATTTTTATTATTTATTTTATTTTATTTATTTTATTTGGCTGGGATGGTGCAAGAAAGCCTATGGCTTTCTTGCACCATGCGGCCATTAATAATAATACTAATATTGAACTGGCCATTGTCACAGACATGATCATTCGTCACAGATCATTCGTCACATCAAAGTGAACTTGGAAAGCATATGTGATGTTGCATCCAAACTAAAAGTAGATTTTTGAAGTCTGGAAGCAGATAGTCATGGTTGTTTGCTGTTCAAAAAAATTGTGTGCATAATGGACATCAAACTTAGCATTTATTTTTAAGGGGCTCATACCAGCATTACAAAACTGTTTTCATGTTCACTTCGAGCCATGTGATCATGCTCCTAGTAGTCTGCACAGTAACAACAAAATTGCATCAGACAGTTACCCTTTGCCAATTATACTGGGAGGTTTTTGGTGAATACACTCAGATACAACAGTGGATGGTACATAGATAATTGACATTGCATTGATAGCACAATGTAGGCCTTGCAAACTGCAATCAGTGACACCTTGTGGTTTTGTGGGTTCATTGTCTGTTTTCAATTGCAAATTGAAAGCAAACAATTTTTAGAAATAAACATTTTATTAATTTATCCCCATTTTCAGTAAAGTTATATTAAAGTTTGGGGAAAGTGGAAAAATGAGAGGAAAGTTTATTGTTCACATGATAATATATAACAGAACTATGATGCTCAATACATTCTATGTTGATTTCAATATCTGTAGAAGAATAAGAGAAATTTACCTCAGTATGTGATATGTAGAACATTTCCGTATGATACTCTCCAGAAATTAAAATGAATAAAAGATTAACACAAAACGATTACAGTGAAAAATCAATTGGAAATGATTCAAAAAACAATTAAAAAGTTTAATGTAAATTTTGAAAAACTATTTTCCTTAACCTATCAACTTCCACAACAACAGATGGAAGTCTGTTCCAGCAATCTACTACTCACTGACTAAAGACAAACTCCCGCACATCTATTCTAAAATTCTTTCCTCAATTTGAATCTATGCCCCCTCAGGTCCTTAATCTCAGAAAGCATAATTATCCCATCAGCCACTCATTGAGCCTGCTCAAACCATTCAAGGCCTTTATATACCTCGATCAGATCACCTCGCAGGTGCCTAGTCTCCAGAAGCTGCAACTTGCAGACTTAAGCCATTCTTCGTAAGCGCACAGATTTGTTCCTCTCACCAATCTTGTTGCCCTTCTCTGTACTCGTTCTAGCAACTCTATATCCTTCCTAAAATGAGTCCTTCAGACCTGTATATGGTACTCAAGGTATGGTCTGACTATTGTCTTATACAAAGGGATAATCACCTTGTCTTTGCTAGCAAAATTCCTACATATTATTGACAAATAATACCTGCTTTGGCAGTCTGTCTGCACTGCTCAGAGAACTTCATATATGACTTCACAATTACCCCAGGTCTTTCATCTCCACCTCCCTGAGTGTAGTACCACACAGTTGGTATGTTTCTCTTGGTTTACTGCTACCTATATGGAGTACTTTGCATTTGTCAATGTTTAACTTCAGTTGCCACTTCTCAGCCCACAAGCCTAACTTTTCTAGATCCTGTTGCAGTAGCATACTGTCTTTACTGTCATTAACAACCCTGCCAATCTTTGTATCATCTACAAACTTGGACATTAGGCCTGATATACCTTCATTAATATCATTGATAAATACACAAAACAACAATGGGCTCAGGACCAAACCCTGGGGACTCCACTAATAATATTACTCCACGTAGAGCAGTGTAAATTTATTACCACTCTCTGCTGTCACCCACTCAACCATCCCTTAATCCATTGCAGTAACTTGCCTTTAATGCCATACCGCTGCAACTTGTACACCAGTCTTCCATGTGCAACAGTATTAAAAGCTTTTCTGAAATCCAAGTATATGATATAAAAATTATTTTTTGCATCCAGTTCCTTTGTGATCATGTAATATCCAATCAAATTGGTCAGACAAGACTTCACCTTTACATACCAATGCTTTGTCTGAACTATTACTGCTGTCTTGTCCAGGTGATCCTGTATCACCTCTTTAACCAGTGACTCCATTATTTTCCCCGGAAAAGAAATTAAGCTAACAGGTCTATAATTATGGCACCCTTTGAACCACCTTTGTGAATTGGGGATACATTGCACATCTCCAGTCCATGGGTAACTCCCCTGACAAAGGATGCTCTCATAAGTATGGCTAAGGGTTTGCTTGCTGCATTGTTCATTATAACTGGATAGATGCATCTTCCCCCAGGTGCCTTTTTTATATTTAACTTAAAAAATTTCAAAAAGTGATTTTGTGATTATTACAAAATCACTTATCTCCCTGTTAGTTTGATTAACTTCTGGCATTCCCCTCCTTGAATAACTCCTCGTGTGAATGTAGATGCAAAATACTCGGTTTAACAGCTATTTGAGCAGGATCATTAATAGTCGAACCATCTGTGTTAAGTGGACCAATCTGATTCATCCCCTTCCTTCTAGAGTTTACATAAGTAAAGTACTTTTTGCTGTTTTTCTTTGCGTCCTTTGCCAAAGATTTCTCGTAATGTGCCATAGGCTTCTGTCATATCTGCCATAGGCTTCTGTGTTGCGTGATAATTTATATGCATACCATGCATTTTTGTTTTCTACCACAAGCCTCAATTCATTCAACATCCATCTATACAATGGAACTAACTGATGTTGTTACCAATAGCAAATTCTGAATGGGAAACATTCGAGGAAGTAATCTGCGAAACTACTGGGTTTTTTGTTCCAACTAACAAATGCTGCTCTATGTTTAGGTCCAAATGGATGTCAGATGAACTGAGATTCATGGAAGAGTCTCAGAAAAATGCATGGGATGCATATAAATTATCAGGCAACACAGAGGCCTGTGCTGGATATAAGCTAGTCTGTAATCAAGTCACAATGGAGGTTAGGCAAGCGCAGGCAGATTACGAGAAATCTTTGGCAAAGGATGCTAAGAAAAACAGCAAGGACTTCTTTACTTACATAAACTCTAGAAGGAAGGAGATGAATCAAGATGGTCAACTTGATATCGATGGGTCAACTGTTGATGATCCCGCTCCTCAGATAGCTGACAAACTGAATGAGTATTTTGCATCTACGTTCATGCGGGGGGAATTCTGTAGGAAAAGGGAGGACAGAAGCTTATAAAACTAACAGGGAGCTTAATGATTATGTAGTAACAGAGCAAAGTGGAGGATAAATTGTTGAAGTTAAACATTTAATATAACTGGACAGATCTCATCCACCTGGGGTGGATGGGATCTATCCAGTTATATTAAAGGAGGTGGAAAAGGAAGTAAACAATCCCTCAGCCATAATTATGAGAGCATCCTTGGACTCAGGGGTGGTCCCCACGGACTCGAGATGTGCAAATGTATCCTCAGTTCATAAAGGGGGACATGATTAATTATAGACCAGTTAAATTTGTATTCCAGGTAAAATAATGGAGTTACTGGTTAAAGATGCATTGCAGGTTCATCTAGGCAAGACTGCAGTAATAAGACACAGCATAAGTTTAAGGGAAAGTCTTGTCTGACAAATTTGATTGGATACTATGGTGTGATCACAAAGGAACTGGGTGCAAAAAATAATTTTGATATATATACATGGATTTCAGGAAAGCTTTTTGTACTATTACATGGAAGACTACTGCACAAATTGGAGCGGTATGGTATTGAGGGAAATTTGCTGCAATGGTTAAATGGGTGGTTGGGTGGGAGAAGACAGAATGGCAATCAATGGACACTGCTCTTCGTGGACTAATGTTATTAGTGGAGTACCCCCAGGGTTCAGCGTTGGGGCTGCTGTTGTTTCGTGTGTTTATCAATGATAATGATGAATGTTTATCAGACTTAATATCCAAGTTTGCAGATGATACAAAGGTTGGTAGGGTTAGTAATGGCAGTGTGCTACTGCAACAGGATCGAGAGAAGTTGGGCAGATGGGCTGAGAAGTGGCAACTAAAATTTAACATCGACAAATGCAAATAATGCATAAGGGTACAAATAACCCCGGAGAAACATACGAACTGTGTTAGGGTGGTAGACAATGAAAAAGACCTGGGAGTAATTGTGGAATCAGATATTATTATTAGCTATATGTTCCAAGGAAGTGTGAGGCTTATGCTGCACGATCCAAAAAAAAACAAAAAAAATTTCTGAATTACCCTGAGAGAAAGAACAAGGAGAAGGGAATCACCAAGAAAAAGAATGATATCCAGGTCAGGATCATGGGTGTGCAAAGTGCATACTCACCAGATGTGAGCCCCTGGAGTAAATATGTTTTCTGAGCAGTGTAGGCAGGCAGGTAGGCAAACTGTAGCTAGTGTAGCAGGTAGGTGCACTATAGCCAGTGTGTGTGCGTTATCCATAACACACACACACAGTGTAGGCAGGCTACCAGAGCAGGTCATGGGGTATTGTCACTGATATACAGGAATTTTGCTAGTAGGGAAAAGGAGGCGATTATCTCTTTGTGTAATGCAATGGTCAGGCCACGCCTTGAGTACTGCGTATAGGTCTGGAGGCCTCATTTTTGGAAGGATGTAGTATTGCTTGAGCAAGTACAGCGAAGGGCAACAAGATCGGTAAGGGGAAGAAAGGGTTGCTCTTACAAAGAAAGGCTTAATTTTTTCAAATTGCAGTATCTGGGGACTTCTGCTCCTGCCCACACAGTTGGCAAGAAACCTTAGTTGTTTTTCTTGGATTTGATCCTGCAATAACACCTTCCAGCTTGGTTTTGCTGGTTAATATGAGTAACTTCTGTTGAGTTCTCTGGCTGCTTGTTGAACTCTTGTCTTTTGGAGAATACCAGCGATGATCAATCTCTAGGATGTAATGCTTGTGCTCACTGTGAAAGTGTCTCTCTATCGGTTTCTGTTGTAGCCTACGATGGGTAAAAGGATGGTTGAGTGGGAGAAGACAGAGGGTGATAATCAATGGGTGCTGCTCTTCGTGGACTAATGTTATTAGTGGAGTCCCACAGGGTTTGGTGTTGGGTCCACTGTTGTTTTGTATATTTATCAATGATATTGATGAAGGTATATCAGGCTTAGTGTCGAAGTTTGCAAATGATACAAAGGTTGGCAGGGTTGTTAATGACAGTAATGGCAGTGTGCTACTGCAACAGGATCTAGAAAATTTGGGCAGGTGGGCTGAGAAGTGGCAACTGAAGTTTAACCTTGACAAATGCAAAGTACTGCATATGGGTAGAAGTAACCCCAGAGAAACGTACTAACTGTGTGGTACTACACTTAAGGTGGTAGAAAATGAAAAAGACCTGGGAGTAATTGTGCAGTCAGATATGACGTTTTCTGAGCAATGCAGACCTATATATCATTGACAAAACCCCATGACCTGCCCTGGCAGGTCATGGGGTTTTGTCAATGATATATAGGAATTTTGCTTGCAGGTAAAAGGAGGTGATTGTCCCTCTGTATAAGGCAATGGTCAGGCAACGCCTTGAGTACTGCGTAGAGGTCTGGTCTGGAGGCCTCATTTTAGGAAGGATGTAGATTTGCTTGAGTGTGTACAGAGAAGGGCAACAAGATTGATGAGGGGAATGAAGGGATCCTCTTATGAAGAGAGGCTTAAGTTCTGCAAATTGCAATGGCTGGAGAATAGGCACTTGCGTGGTGATCTGATTGAAGTGTATAAGGCCTTGAATGGGTTGAGCATGCTGAATTTTGATGGGATTCTTCCACTTGTTCAGATTATGAACTTAAGGGGGTATAAATTCAAATTAAGGAAAGACAGATGTAGAATACATATGTGGTAATTTGGCTTTAGCCAGCGGGCAGTTAATTGCTGGAATAAACTTCCATCTGTCATGGTGGAAGTTGATAGGTTAAATAAATTTAAGGAGAAACTGGACAAACATTTAGAGGGAATGGTTTTGTGAATTTTTTTTTTTTTTTTTTTTGGCTGATGCTGCATATGTTCGCACACTGCTTTCATCACATGCTGCTACTACTTTTCCAGCTCGTAATTATCAGTCTCTAGGATGTGATGCTTGTGCTAATCTGTGGACAGTGTCTCTTCATCGGTTTCTGCTTGCCAGATTGTGCTGTAGCTGAGGGGATGACCATTGCACAGTGCAGTTCATTTGTAATGTGAAAGTGAAATTTGTATTGTAAATAATTATATACTGTACGATACTATTTCTATATGTATATCAGATTTGCCAGATCTTTTTTTGGCTAGTGGCCACTTTACTCAAATAGGCACCTGTGAGGTGATCTGGTTGAGGTGTGTAAGGCCTTGAGTGGATTGACCTGGCTCATTTCTGATGGGATTCTTCCGCTTGCCCTGATTACGAACCTAAGGGGGCATAAATTCAATCTGAGGAAAGACTGTTGTAGAATAGATTGTGCAGAAATTTGCCTTTAGCCAGTGGGAAGTTGATTACTGGAACAAACTCTCAACTTTCATCTGTCATGGAAGTTGAGAGCTTAAATAAATTCCAGGAGAAAGTGTACAAACTTTTAGAGGGAATGAATGTGTGAAATGGTTTTATTATTTTTTTTTTTTTTTGGCTGGTCATGCATAATCCTTTCTGCATCATATGCCTCTACTACTAGTACTTTCACCTTAACAGTTTAACTATCACTAAGAGAAAATTCTCAAAGCCATAAAATATTAGGAAAAGCAGATTTCACTTTATCTCTTTGAGAGAGATAAAGATAGATCCATGTATACCTATCAGGTGGGAAGGAGCAGTAGTGTGTATCACATGCTTCTTGATTAGACCGGGGTTCGAGCCCGTCGCCACCAAATACGGAAGATGCAGAAAGGTGAGGGAATGACCACCGCATATCCCAGAGCAATATGGCCTTAGTTGCTAATGCTCCTAAAAACCAAAACAGCAACACGTATACCTACATTTTGGCATGTAAGTTGACATGGCGGAGCACTAAATGATTGTCTAAAATTTTAAGATTGGCTTTTATGTGGGTGTAAAAATCCTAATTTTGAATTAAAGGCATATTTGTTGGATTAATATACATTAATAAATTAAATATATTAATATATGTACACTTCATTATTAACAGATTTTTACATAAATATACATCGATGCTTACCTTTTCATAAACCTGTGAATTTGTTCAACTTCGCCAGGTAGAAACAGCTCATGATATTCATCAGGAATTAGGTTTCCTAGTTTAATTTGAGTAGTAAACTTTTGAGATTTAAACTTCTTATAGCAAATTAGCATTAGTAGTGGCATATGATGCAAGAAAGCAAGCTTATACAGCATCAGCCAAAAAAAAAAAACTTCCCATTTCACCCATCCATTTGTCCAAACGTTTGTCGAATTCTGCCTTGAATTTATTTAAGCTGTCAACATTCCAGCAATCAACTACTTGCTGGCTAAAAGCAAACTTCCGAATATCTATTCTGCAACTGTCTTTCCTCAATTTGAATCTATGTCTCCTCAGCTTCTTAATCTGAGCAAGAAGATGTATCCCATCAGCATTGAGCATGCTCAAACCATTCAAAGCCTTATACACCTCAATTAGATCACTTCGCAAGTGCCTAGTCTCCAGAAGCTGCAATTTGCAAAACTTAAGCTTTTCTTGGTAACACCAACCCATTGTTCCACTCACCAATCTTGTTGCCTTTCTCTGTACTCGTTCCAACAACTCTACATCTTTCCTAAAATGAGGCCTCCAGACCTGTACGCAATGACTAAATAGCATTAGCAGAGGCATACGATGGAAGAAAGCAAGCTTATGCAGCATCCGCAAAAAAAAAAAAAACCTCCCATTTCACCCCTCCATTCATTCCAAATGCTTGTCCAGCACAGCCTTAAATTTATGTAATCTATCAAGTTCCAAAAGAAAAGATGGAAGTCTGTTCTAACATTCGACTACCTGCTGGCTAAAGGCAAATTTCCGCACATATCTATTCTACAATTGTCTTTCTTCCTCAATTTGAATCTATGCCTCCCAGGCTCTTAATCTGAGCAAGTGGAAATATCCCAATTTGAAACTGTGCCCCAGCGGGTTCTTAATTTGAGCAAGAGGAAGAATTCCATCAGCATTCATCTTTCTCAACCCATTCAAGGCCTTATTCACCTCAATCATTGAGGGCTGCAGCTGCTGCAATTTGCAGAATTTAAGCCTTTCTTGGTAAGAGCACCCCTTTGTATTCGTTCCAACAATGCGACATCCTTCCTAAAATGAGGCCTCCAGACCTGTACACGGTATTCTAGGTGTGACCTGACCATTGCCTTGTATAACGGGATAATCACCTCCCTGTCCTTTTAGCAAAATTCCTATATATCATTGATAAGACTCCATGACCTACCATGGCAGACGGTCTGCATTGCTCAGCAAATTTCATATTTGACTACAATTATCCCGGGTCTTTCACTTTCCACTTCCCTGAGTGCAGTCCACACAGTTGGTATGTTTCTCTTTTGTTATTGCTACCCATATGCAGTACTTTGCATTTGTTAATGTTAAACTTCAGTTGCCACTTCTCAGCCCATTTGCCCAACTTATTTAGAATCAGTTGGAGTAGCATATTGTTTTTTCTGTCGTTAACAACTTTCGTATCATCTTCATACTTGGACATTAAACCTGATATACCTTCATCAATATCATTGATAAATATACAAAACAACAATGGGCCCAACACTGAACCCTGGGAAAATCCACTAATAACATTTGTCCACGAAGAGCAGTGCCCACTGATTACCTCTCTCTGCCATCTCCCACTCAACCATCCCTTTATCCATTGTAGCAACTTACTCTTAATACCATTCTGCTCCAATTTGTACAGCAGTCTTCCATGTGCAACAGTATCAAAACCTTTTTTGAAATCCAAGTATATGCTATCAAAATTAATTTTGGCATTCAGTTCCTTTGTGACCACATCATAGTAGTAGCAGTGGCATGTGATGCAAGAAAGCAAGTATATGAGCTTATGCAGCATCAGCCAAAAAATAAATAAATAAATAAAAATCACACCATTCCCTCCAAATGCCTGTCCAGTTCCTCCTTAAATTTATTTAACCTATCAACTTCCACAATGACAGATGGAAGTTTATTCCAGCAATTAACCACCCGCTGGCTAAAGGCAAATTTCTGCACATCTATTGAGAAAAGACAACTGTCTTTTCTCAATTTGAAACTGTGCCCCCCTCAGGTACTTAATCTGAGTAAGAGGAAGAATGCCATCAGCATTCAGCTTGCTCAACCCATTCAAGGCCTTAGACACCTCAATCAGATCACCGTGCAGGTACCTAGGCTCCAGCCACTGCAATTTGCAGACTTAAGCCGCTCTTGGTAAGAGGATCCCTTCATTCCCCTCACCAATCTTGTTGCCCTTCTCTGTACATGCTCAAGCAAATCTACAACCTTGCTAAAATGAGGCCTCCAGACCTGTACACAGTCTCAAGGCGTGGTCTGACCATTGCGTTATACAGAGGGACAATCACCTCCTTTTCCCTGCTAGCAAAATTCCTATATATCATTGACAAAACCTCATGATCTGCCATGGCAGCCTGTCTGCATTGCTCAGAAAACTTCATATCTGACTGCACAATTACTCCCAGGTCTTTTTCATTTTCTACCAACTTAAGTGTAGTACCACACGGTTGGTACGTTTCTCTGGGGTTACTTCTACCCATATGCAGTACTTTGCATTTGTCAAGGTTGAACTTCAGTTGCTACTTCTTAGCCCATCTGCCCAAATTATCTAGATCCTATTGCAGTAGCACACTGCCATTACTCTCATTAACAACCCTGCCAACCTTTGTATCATATGCAAACTTCGACATTAAGCCTGATATACCTTCATCAATATCATTGATAAATATACAAAACAACAGTGGACCCAACACCGAACCCTGTGGGACTCCACTAATAACATTAGTCCATGAAGAGCGGCACCCATTGATTGCCACCCTCTGTCTTCTCCCACTTAACCATCCTTTTATCCATTGTAGCAACTTACCCTTAATACCATTCTGCTCCAATTGGTACAATAGTCTTCCATGCGCAACAGTATCAAAAGCTTTCCTGAAATCCAAATATATGATCTCAAAATGACTTTTTGCATCCAGTTCCTTTGTAACCACATCATAATATCCTATCAAATTTGTCAGACAAGACTTTCCCTGTGACTCCATTATTTTACCAGGAACAGAAGTTAAACTAACTGGTCTGTAATTACTCGTGTCACCCTTCAATCCACCTTTGTGAATTGGGGATACATTTGCACATCTCCAGTCCGTGGGAACCTCCCCTGATTCGATGGATGCTCTCATAAATATGGTTAACGGTTTGCTTAGTTGCTTTGCCGCCTCCTTTAATATAACTGGATAGATCCCATCCACCCCAGGTGCTTTTCTTATGTTTAACTTCAACAATTTCTCCTCCACTTTACTCTCAGTTATTACAAAATGATTAAGTATCTTGCTATAATTTGAAAACCTTCTGCCATTTTCAAAACTAAATAATTCCTCGTGTGTGAATGTAGATGCAAAATACTCATTCAGTTTGTTTGCTATCTGAACAGGATCATCAACAGTTGAACCATCGATATCAAATGGACCAATCAGATTCATTCCCTTCCTTTTGGAGTTTATATAAGTAAAGAAATCCTTGCTGTTTTTCTTAGCATCTTTTGCCAAAGATTTCTCCTAATCTGCCTAACCTCCTTTGTGACCTGATTACAGACTAGCTTATATCTGCCATAGGCTTCTGAGTCGCTTGATAATTTATATGCATCCCATGCATTTTTCTTCTCTGTTACGAGTCTCATTAGTTCATTTGATAGCCATTTAGGCCTAAACCTTGAACAATATTTCCTAATAAGTATGAAACTTTTAGTAGCTTCCACGATTAATTCCTTGAATGCTTCCCACTTAGAATTTACTGTTGGTAACATCGTCAGTTGATCCCACTGTACAGAATTTAAAAACTTTCTCCCTGCTAGAGTTTAATAAACTACTTTTTTTTTTTGATAGAATCCAATCAAATTGGCCAGACAAGACCTCCCTTTAACAAACCCATGCTTGTGTCTTAACTATTACTAGAATCTTGTCTTGATTATCCTGCAATGCTTCTTTAACCAGTGATTCCATTATTTTCCTCAGAACACCAGTTAAACTAACAGGTCTATAGTTACTTGTGTCACCTTTTCAACTCCTTTTGTGAATTGTTGATACATTTGTGCATATCCAGTCCATGGGGACCTCCCCTGAATCCAAGGAAGCTCTCATAATTATGGCTAAGTGTTTGCTTACTTCCTTTGCCGCCTCCTTTAGTATAACTGGATAGATTCCATCCACCCCAGGTGCCTTTCTTATGTTTATCTTCAACAGTTTCTCCTCCACTTTGCTCTCGGTTATTACAAAATCACTTAGCTCCCTGTTAGAGTTTAATAAACTTCTCGCATCCCCCTTCTTAAATAACTCCTCGTGTGAATGTAGATGCAAAATATTCATTAAGTTTATCAGCTTCTTGAGCATGATCATCAATATTCAACCCATCTGTTTTAAATGGTCCAATCTGATTTATCCCTTTTCTTCTAAAGTTTACATAAGTAAAGAACTCTTTTTCTATTTTTCTTTGCATCCCTTGCCAAAGATTTCTCGTAATCTGCCTTCGCGTACCTTCCTTTGCGACTTTATTACAGATTAATTGTCAATAGTGAACTAATGATGCCAATGACAACAATAATCATTGTCAAGTGCAGTAGAGCGTTGATAACCCGAACTATTTGGGATTGGGGGTAGTTCGGATCTCCGATTTGTTCGAAATTTCGAACTTATCAAAAATACTATTCTGAAGACTGAAAAATAAGTTCAGTAATTTTGGAAATAAAAAAACTCTTTAAAATCTGAGGGACCGCGTAATTTTTTTTTTTAAATCGAGAGCCTTTTCACATAGTGAGTTCTTCCTAAACTTCATCTCTGTGTGAACAACCACAAATAAACAGCATCTTCGAGGGTCGTTAGCTGTTCTCATAGTTTCTTTCTTTCTGTTTTTTTTTTTTTGATTTTGCAAAATCGAGTTTTGATGCGAACTTTTTTTTTTAATTTTTCCTTGTTGTTTTTAATGTCTGTTATGGTTGCCTTTCGAACCTAGTAAAATATTGTTAACGAAGACCGCTTTCTTCCTTTGAAAGTCGGTTTAAAATCTCAGTGGTCGATTCAATTGATAAAAATTTCTGCTTCCTTTTAAAAGAAGAAGTTGAGGTATAAAAGACTGCATGGATTAAGTAAAATGAATGAGGAAGATCTATTCTTCCTGGTCGGTGAGACAAAAACCGAATATAAAATCTCAGGACACAACAGAAGTTTTATATCATATTCTGTCTCATGAAGTTCACCTGTGGCTGCAAGTTGTCGAACTTTGGAATAAGGTGCCTCTAATGGTGGAAGCAGAGAATTTGACCAAATTTAAAGTAAAATTAGTATTAATACTCGTACTAAACAATTATTAGTGCATTATCAGTAATAAAAAGACTGTTTGTTAATTGGAATTTACTCATAATACTCTGCTCTCTCATATTACACGACCGAAAATTACCCCTAAAAAATTTAAGAAAAATTTTTATAACGTCTTACGTTTCTCTCAGTCTTATTAATTGGTGCGCGCTAAAAATAAAACTGCAAATGTTGCTTTCTCCTGTATAAAGTGATGCCACGAGGACGGATTTTTTTATAAGTTTTTTATTATTCTGTAAATCTCCAGCTGGATCTTGCAAATGACCCCAAGATAGAGAAGAGGAGAATCACCCAACACCTACAAGCGATATGGCAACAGAGCTGGGAAACCACGCAGAAAGGAGACATCACGAGGCGATTCCTCCCAACTATAAACCATACTCACCCAGAGCCCCCTCCCTGGTTCTCACCTGGTCTGCACATGACGTTTATTATCACTGGACACGGCCCCTTCCGTCAGAAACTCACAGCTATGGGGATTGAAAGAGACCCGCGGTGCCATTGTGGAGAAGAAGAGTCCTGGGGGCATCTCATGTATGAGTGCCCTGCCTATAACAACAGTAGAATCAAGTTTGCTACCGCAATTCAAAGGAATCCACGTAACCAAGAGTCCTGGCTGCTGCTTGATGAAAACATGTACAGGGCACTAACTGTGTATGCGCAGGAAATCTTCGCACTGAGGCTAGCCAAGATTGCTGAAATGAGAACAACATTGGATCATGCTGCCCAAGGCCTGAATCAGACTGGCGTGGGTTAGCTCCTTCTCCGCTAGAGGACACTGCGTTGACAACTTGCTAATCCCTTAAGGGTAGGAACACTGCTGGTACCATTCTGGTGCGTGACTGCTGGCACTCATCGAGTGCGGGATACTGCTGCAAACCCCTTATAGGGTAGAATCAGCCGGCACCGTTCTTGTGCGGGATTGGTGGCACTCTGGAGAACTTCTGAGTGCGGGATACAGAGTCCATTGGCCTCTGGTGATCATGCAAGAGCACCTGTCCCCTGCTACTTTAACTCCCACTCCCAGACCCCTATTTTCACCTCACAAAGAGCCGACTGCTCCTTAACTTCAGTCTGTCCTCCTTTCCTTCTTTCTGTTCCTTCTAACTCGTACTCCTGCTCTGTTTCCCCCCCCCCCACTTTTTTTTTATATATTTTTTTTATTTTATTTATTTATTTATTATTTTTTTATTTATTTATTTTTTTATTTTATTTATTTATTATTATTATTATTTTTTTTTTTTTTAATATTTATTTATTTTATTATTTTATTTTTTTCTCACTTGACCTTTGTCAGGAAGCTTAGGCAACCCTGGCAAAGGCCAGCCAGAGTATAATGGGCAGCCTGGCTCACCTCCCAGTGGTGGTGGCGGGCAACGTGGGGTCCCACTAGGGGCTCTGCGGCCAAGCAGCCAGAGACACAACAACAAAACATAACACTACTCTGACAGAAACCAGACATTACACTTTTTCTGGCTTTTACAGAGATTCTGTACTTCTTCACAAAGTACCATGGTGCAGATGTGGGAAACCACAGGTGGCGCCTTTCACAAAACACTATACCACTATGCCACTATTCTGTGCCTGGGGATATCGCTTCTCGGCCTTTTGGCTAAGATTAAAGTGTGCCTGGGGATATAGAATTGGTAATTCCATTGTTCAAAAATATCTTACTCAAGCACAAAGATTTTTTCTTCACGCTGTAAGTAGAGCTTGTCGAACTGTCTCTACAATTGCCCTCCGGGTCATCAGTCATCGATTGCCAATCCACTGTGAAGTAATGTTACACTATCTTTTATATTGTAGAAGAAAAAATGTTCCTGCGGTTGTAAATGGTTTTACTTATAATACTGACTTACAAGAAAATGTAGACATTAAAAGAATGAGAAATGAATATTGTAGAACGTGGCGAAATACTTGGTCTGCCTTGTATAGGGAGACCTTTTGGTATTTTCCCGAGGTTGTTGATTATGATAAGAAAATGGACTGGTTCAATCCTGGCTTATACGTTACGTTCAGAGGTGCGCTCGTTCTCCAGAAGACTATATGATAACGCCACATGGACTGTACAGTAACTGAATCAGACTTCAGACTCACGGTTCATAGAACAACCAGTTCTAGTGTTCTGGTCTAGGTCATGGTCTAGGTCAACCAGGTCTAGCTCATGGCGAATCAAAATGCAGTGTTCGCAGGCATCACAGTACATCTTATTCGTTGAATCTCTTTATCTAACACATTGTACTTTAGTAAGAAACATTCAAGTTTCATTGCAACATTTATATTTTTGTTTTTAAATAAAATTTTAAAGAAATCTATTAATTTTAAAGATTACTATTAATATATATTTTTAGTAGCAATGGATAAAATAGATATTTCTCCCTCCCCCTTGATTATGCCATTGTTTTATAATATTAGGTGTATAAATTTAATGATTTTCTATTCTGACATTTAGAAAAAAGTACCGGAACGTCGTTCCAGTGCGTTCCGGCCGAATACACCACTGGTTACGTTTCTATATATCGGTCATGGCAGTCTTAACTCTAAATTGTTCTCATTAGGATTAAGTAACATTCCTCTCTGCAGTTGTGGTGCTCAAGAAGCTGTTGAGTACCTCGTCTTTCATTGTCCTCTATATGATGCTTTAAGACTGGACTTTCAACTTCTCACAAATGTATTCGATTGCTCTGAACTGCCAAGATTAGTTAACTGTCCTGAGTATTATGCTATGTAGCATTATCGTTGTATATAGTTGCTTTAAGTTGTACACAATGTACCTTTTAGCGGCGGATAGGGGAAACGCTGGAGCCCGCAAAAATTTAATAAAATACTTTGAATACTTGTATGATAAAATGCAGTACAGTACACGTTAATGCCTTTTCGCTATACCCTTTAGTATTCCGCGGGGCGGGGGGTTATGACATCATGCACACCCTGTACAATTTGGCGAGAAGAATTTAATTCGGCGTTCCATTTCCGTATTATCGAGGGAAGTTGTTACGACTTCGTTTGCTAACTCGAACCGAGCATTTCGTGTTTACTCATTTAAAAGGCGGTCTGCGTAAGGTATTAACGTAGACATTTATTCAGTCATTCTTCTTCGAGTCCATTTTCAAGAAATGCGAGTAACGCCAAAAGACTGAATCGCAGACGGAAACGAATGTGTTGACGTTAGCGACAAAATATCGTAACACGCGAGATCTGAAGAAATAAACCAAAAGAACAACATCATCGCGTAGAGCGGAAATGGTCTCATCTGGCATCCGCTAAGATGAACAACAATCACGAGCGTTATTCAAAGGGAGGTAGGCCGAATGAAACGTAAATGTTTCCTTAAAAAAAAAGTAATTTTGGTGGCGTTATAGTAATGCAAGCAAACTCACTTTCAAATGTCTTTTGCAAAAGGAAGAGCAGCGTCAGTTTCGTATGAACTTCTTCTGTGGTTCAACAACAAATAAAGTCACGAAAAGCAATATTTTGCCTACAGAGTGAAATACCTACAAGTAAATCCCAAGGTTCGAAAAGCAGCTGAGGTAAAAAAATTTTGACCAATTTTGGCCTTGAGTAAGTTAAAGCTATTAGGGAAAACTCTGCAGCCTGTCTTCACTCACCAACTGCTTTGAGATAGTTGAGATATTCCCACTTAAAAGCGAACTTAAACGTTCGACCGTTACAAACTTTCTCACTACCGTACAAAGTATTTTGTCAGCTTTAGAGAAAAATGAGGAACTGCCATATCGAAGCCGCCTTCGAAGCAGTTCCAGTGCTTTTGCGCCTTCTAAAATCACACTACAACATCAGCGACAACACGCTGAACTTCCCTTTATTTCTCCTTCACAACAATTAGATAATCCCGACAGTTGGTCCCGACGAATTTCTCCTCTTTATTCTCAAAATATGCAGTTTATATGTGATTGACCTGTTACATTACATCTTCAACCGTATCCTCGAGACTGGTATCACACCCGCAATTTATAATGTCTACCATGCTTTACCAGTTCCAAAAACTAAACCAAAAGATCCCAGAGGCTACAGAGCAATCTCTATTTTCTGTAGACTACTAAAAGTGTTTGAAAAAACGATACAGTTCATCTTAGTAGCTCACTGTTTCAATGGGCGTCCACAGCATCTTCATATTGTTATTCCTAGAAGGTGTACGCTTTCAAATCTATTAATGACCAGTTCGGCAATCCAAAAATTCCTAAACTCTAAGAAAAAAACTTGAAATCGTATTCCTACACATACAATCAGCTTTTGACACACTCAGCACAACAGAGCTACTTAAAATTCTGAAGCATTATTTCAGAATGGAAGGTAATCTTGTTATCCTCCAACTCCTCATCTTTATTAAATATGATCATAGATTGAAGAGGAGCACCACGACCTCTGTCGGCATCCAACAAGGGGGGGGGGGGAGTTCGTTCATCATGGTTTTTTGCCGCAGCACTAGAGCCCTTCCTTTCGAAGCACCCAAACTTCATTTCATACGCTGATGATCTTAAGATGCTGGTCACATCGGATGATCCAGCTAAAGCTGACGCAGTCACCTATGAAAATTAGATAGTACTGTTTGAACTCCAGGATTGCCTGGGACTAAAAAAAAAAAAAAAACAAACTATTATTCGGGCCACCCGAATAATTAAATTCATCTGCCGTGCTGTGTCTTATGTCTGTTAATTGCATGTGTTATGTGGTCGATTTGTCTGTTTGTTGGACGAAAAACCCCAGTTTCTGGGGAAAACCTCGCTATCTACACCTGAGACCGACTAACTCAGCCACGGAGTGAAGACGTCTGGGACTTAAACTGAATCCTCAGAAAGCAGCTCAGATGACCTTCACAAAAAGGACTATTAATGAAATTATGCTCACAATAAATGGGACCGCCATTAAAAAGGTGTACTCCCACATGGATTTGGGGCTGAAGTGGGATGACGAGCTTACTTTCAAAGACCACCTCAAGATGGCCAGGCTAAAAACCTTGCGGCGTTCTGGGCAATCCGGCAAAAGCTGGTCGGTCTTAGGCCTCGAGAGTTCCTTTTGGAATACGTCCGAAGAAATTTAACACCCGTACCGCTCTACGCTTCGGCACTCTGGTCAGGAGCCTCCTGCACTCAACTAAAAAGATTTCTGGGGGTTGAATATTAGCTTCTGAGATGGCTAGACATGGAGATAGGCTACCCTTTCACCATCTCTAGGAGCGTGCTTTAGGCAAACCTTGGCATGAAACCCTGGTAAACTATCGTCAAAGAGAGGAATGTACACAGCTTGGCACAACTTCTATGCGGCTAAATGGATTCGGCTGACATCTGGGATGTTTCTGCAAACCCTCGGACCTCAGAACGAACCCGGTGCAGTTCAATACCTTGTCTACAATCTTCTCTGCAAACGTGCAATACCTTAGGTCAGTGTTCCCGGCGAATACGTTCGGAATGTATAACTCCCTGGGAATCGATGCCTGATCTTTCTGCAGCTCGAAGCACTATAGACAGGACAGAGTGAAAGAACTCTATAAACATGAAAAATAAGCGATATGTGAAAAGAATTCCCTGCAAAGGCTTTCCTGGATTCACCACTGTGTTTTTTATTGTTTGGTATTTATTTGTTTTATTTTAATTATTTTATTTATTGATTTTTATTTTGTTGTGTATTTTCAATCTGTTTGAATCTCTTGCAATTCCAATCAATGTAATCAACTGGAGTTTGCATAATGCACACCCTTCTAGCCGAACCAGGCTGTTCCAGGGGTGCCCACTGATGTCGAAATAAAATGATATTAATAATAATCCGTTTCCAAAACTCAGATGGAATATGGGAAAATGATGGTCAATAATTTAGACGAAGAGTACTAACTAAAATAAGCGAAAATGTCCCAGTGAATATCGGGCCACAAATGAACCGTTTTCGAGATAATGCACATTTTTTGTTAAGATCCGCCACTGACTATGGGAGCACTAGTTTAGCAAAAAGCTGTGAATCCTTTGCTAAGAGTGCTTTTATTAAACATAAGACAATACATTTTTGGTTTCAACACCACAGGATTTTACAGATGTTACAGGATGTCCTTTCTAACACCCTTTCCTCAACATCAGATATGATGTTTCTGGGCCTACCTGCTCGTACTCCATGTTCTCTTAGGCGTTGATGTACCCTGATGAATGTGTGCCTGTTGGGCTGCCTTCGGCGGGAAAATGCTTCTTGGTACAAACGTGCAGCCTGGAGTGCACTGCCGTTGGCTTTACCATACATGAAGTACATATCCGCATACTCTTCGTTGCTGTAACCTCTTTCCATGTTGACAAGTGCTAGTATGTTTGCTACGTCTCAAAGCATTGAGAGAGGGGAAAGGGACAGAATGAACATAACCTAACCGAAACAACTCAGTGATGGATCCCAACTCTGTACAGTTCACCTTGTCAGTGGTGGATCCCAACTAGAAATGTGCAATATCTCGAAAACGATTCACTTAAGGAACCATGTTTACTAGGCTTTTTCTTTTGCATCGGCATGTCTTAAAATGAGGGATTTTTAGCTTTCTAAATATTATAATAAAACTAAATGCAACTCGGCATAATATCATAGGAGTTTGAAATTAACTATTTAATATCGCTGTAGATACACCATAGATAGCTCTTAAACGAAAACTTTATCGTAGTTTTCGTTTAAGAGCTTGTTTATTCTCGGTGGGTAGCACCACACAGACGGAATCGTTTCAAGGCTTGTTGGCCGGCCTTTCATCGGTGGGCCTTGAAACGGTGTTTCTCTATTAGTGAAGCGTTGCTTATTCCAGGTAGTGCAATACATGGTCACTTACACGCCAGCAAGGCTTTTGTGGATTTATTGGAGGATTGTTTTCTGCAGCAGCTTGTTCGGGAGGCAACTAGAGGGAGTAATACTCTTGATCTGATTATTAGAAGTGATTATTAATACATGAAGAATCGGGAATACATGAAGCGGGATTTACTCAGAGGTAACTACCATCAAGGGAAGGGTTTTTGCTTTCGTAAAGGCGACTACGGTGGTTTGAGACAGTATTTAAATTCTATACGGTGGGACCAACTGATGATGTTACCAACAGCAAATTCAAAATGGAAAGCATTCAAAGAATTAATCTTGGAAGCTACTAGGCTTTTCATACCAACCAAGAAATACTCTTCAATAGATGTCAAATGAACTGATGAAACTCGTGGCATTGAAGAAAATTGCATGGGATGCTTATAAATTATCAGGCGAGACAGAAAGGAGGTTAGGCAAGCGAAGACCGATTACAAGAAATCTTTGGAAAAGGATGGAAAAACCAGCAAGGAATTGCTGGTTTTTCCATCCAAGGATTTCTTTATTTACGTAAACTCTAGAAGGAAGCCGATGAATCAAATTGGTCCACTCGATGTCGAAGGTTTCATTGTTGATGATTCTGCACAGGTTGCTGACAAACTGAAGGAGTATTTCACATCTACATTCACACATGTGGAATTCTTTGGAGAACGAGATGCCGGAAGTTTATCAAACTGTAAAAGAGAGCTAAATGATTTTGTAATAACTGAAAGGAAAGAGAAATTGTTAAAGATAAACATAAGAAAAGCACTGGGGTGGATGGGTTGTATCCATTTATATTAAGAGAGTTAAGCACACCCTTAGCCATAATTATGAGAGCGACCTAGGACTGAGTGGAGTTCCCCGTTGATTGGAAACATGCAAAGGTATCCCCATTCATAATGTTGGGGGGAGATCAAACGGGTGGCACGAGTAATTACAGAACTGTAGGTTTAACTACTGTTCCAGAGAAAATAATGGAGTCACTGGTTAAACACGCATTGCATCTTCACAAGAATGTGGTCATAATTCAGACACTGCAGGGGTTTGTTAGTGGGAGGGATCTTGTCTGACAAATTTAATTTGATACTATAATGTGGTCAGAAAGGAACTGGAGGCAAAAAATAATTTTATATTAAAGGAGGCGGAAAAGGAAGTAAGCAAACTCTTTAGCCATAAATATGAGAGATTTCTTGGACTCGGGGGAAGTCCTCAAGGACTGGAGATGTGCAAATGTGACCCCAATTCACAAAGGGGGATCAAAGGGCGACAGAAGTAATTACAGATCTGTTAGTTTAACTTCTGTTCCTTGAGAAATAATGGAATCACTGGTTAAAGTAGCATTGCAGGATCATCTAGACAAGACTGCAGCAATAATTCAGACACAACATGGGTTGGTTAAGGGAAAGTCTTGTCTGACAAATCTGATTGGATACTATGATGTGGTTACAAAGGATCTGGATGCAAAAATCATTTTAATATCATATACATGGATTTCAGGTAAGCTTTTGACACTGTTGCGCATAGAAGATTACTGTACCAATTGGAGCAGAAAGGGTAAGTTGCTACAGTGGATAAAAGGCTTGTTTAGTGGGAGAAGATGGAGAGTAGTAATCAATGGACGCTGCTCTTCGTGGACTACTGTTATTACTGCAGTCCCACATAGTTTGGCCTACTGTTGTTTTGTATATTTATCAATGATATTGATCAAGGTTTATCAGGCTTAATGTCGAAGTGTGCAGATGATACAAAGGTTGAGAGGCTTGTTAGTGGCAGTAATGACAGTGTGCTACTGCAACAGGATCTAAAAAGTTTGGGCAGATGGGCTGAGAAGTGGCAACTGAAGTTTAACTTTGATAAATGCAAAGTACCGCATATGGGCAGCAATAACCGAAGAGAAACGTACCAACTGGGTGGTACTACACTCAGGGAAGTGTTTTTTATTATTATTATTATTATTATTATATAAACCCTAAACACGAAAGGTATCAAAACCTATAGTACTTAGTACCGTGCATGGGTTGAAGGTGAAGTATGGGGGGAGGGGGATGCCGGAAACTTTGCTCTAGAGACTAAACATGGGTTTCACTACTTCAAGCCTCCAATAAGCAAAGTGGTGGTATTTCACCGGTTGATGAAAGTCCTGGGGTAATTGTGCAGTCAAATATGAAGTTCGCTGAGCAGTGTAGTTGGACTGCCAGGGCAAGTCATGGAGTCTTGTCAATGATATATAGGAATTTTGCTAGCAGTGAAAGGGTTGTTTGTTTGTTATTTGGTTTTTAGGAGCATCAGCAACTAAGGCCATATTGCTCCGGGATATGCGGTGGTCATTCCCTGACCTTTCCGCACCCTCCGTATTTGGTGGTCATGGGCTCGAACCCCGGTCTAATCAAGAAGCGTGTGTTACGCACTGCTGCTCCTGCCCACCTGGCTACGGGGGCACCGCAGTGAAAGGGAGGTGATTATTTCGTTATACAAGGCAATGGTCAGGCCACACCTAGAGTACTGCGTACAGGTCTGGAAGCCTCATTTTAGGAAAGATATAGAGTTGCTAGAACGAGTACAAAGAGGGGCAACAAGATTGGTGAGGGGAACAAAGGGGTGCTCTTACCAAGAAAGGCTTAAATTCTAAAAATTGCAGCGCCTGGAGAGTAGGCATCTGCGAGGCGAGCTGATTGAGGTGTATAAAAAGCCTTGAATGAGCAAGCTGAATGCTGATAGCATTCTTCCTCTTACTCAGATTAAGAACCTGAGGGGGCACAGTTTCAAATTGAGAAAAGACAGTTGTCTTTCCTCAATAGATGTGCGGAAATTTGCCTTTAGCCAGGAGGTAGTTGATTTATGGAACAGACTTACAGGCATTTGGAACGAATGGAGGGGTGAAATGGGAGGGTTTTTTTTTTTTTTATTTGGCTGATGCTGCATAAGCTTGCTTTCTTGCATCGTATACCTCTACTAATGCCAATGTTAATTCTCGAACGCAGCTCGACATAATTTATCTTGACGTTAAATCTGCATATGATAGGATTTCTATCATATATCCTGAAGAACTACTTCAGGATCTCTGATAACCTCCTCACTGTACTGAAAAAAATTTTGCAGGAAAGACGGCTCCTTGTTGAACACAATGGTCTCTCACGATCCTTTACTGTTTTCAGAGGGGTTCCACAGGGGGCGTTTTGTCAGCAGCGGCTTTGGAACTTCTGCTAAAAAATTTCCAAACCATGATATCCTACGCCGACCATCTGAATCTCTTCATTCATTTCGATCAGCCCGAGCAGGCACTCTCTGTTCAAAGAGCTGCAACAAAACAAAGCTCTGATATAAGCGCCTTTCTTCAATACATTGGTCTTGAGCTAAATGCTGAAAAATTTGCCCAGATGAATGCACTTCTATATAAATGGTCATCAAATTAAACTTGTAAACTCTCACAAGATTTGGTCTGGGATTCGAACCTGTCTTTTCTGGATCACTTCAAAGAAGCAAGAAACAAAGTTTTCGCAGCCTTTTGGTCGGCTCGACAGGAACTTGTGGGTTACGGCAATAGCAAGCTGATAACTAGGTTTTTCCGAAATTAGGTGGTACCGGTGCCACTCTAAGCATCCGAAATCTGGTCCTCAGCCCTTCCAACCTATCTGCGGCAGTTCTTGGGGATTGAATATTGGCTTCTTCGATCCCTCGGTGAATGATCCTTCAGGACATTCCCTTACTATCTCTAAAGGTATATTACATTCGCTGCACGGAATGAATCCTTGGAAGCAAATCATCACCACTCGTAACATAATTACCCTCTCCAAACTCATTTCGGATAGACTGTATGCTCCTAACATCGATAGCCTTATCATCCTGCCCACGAAGAACAGCAGAATAACTAAGCGAACATCTATGATCAGACCTGGCCTCAATCAAATCAGCTCGCTCAGCAATATGTTCCCAAAAAACATGATTGGACTCCTCAACAACCTAAATATAAACCCTGAGAAGACTTGCATGGACAAAGCCTACAGATCAAAAGTTTTTGCTGATACCTGCATATAGTTGTGTTGCAATTTTAGATCTTTCATTTCATCATCGCTTTACGTGGCTTCTGTCTTAGAGGGTGATATGCGCTCCTTCTCCTGTTCCGGACAACCTGCAGCATCTTCTCGGCATCTGCGCTCCTTCTCCTGTTCCTCAGAGCCTGCAGCATCTTGCCGGCATCCCCGCACTTTCCTTGCACAGACGCTGAATGTATTTAGGGTATTATGTTGAACATAATCTGTCAACTTCTGCAATTAATTATCGATTTGATCTCCGTATATTTTATTTTACCCAATATTGATATTGTATTATTTTTTTATAGTTGTGTTTACCCTCCTAGCATTTCAGTACTGTCTAGGAGTGGATGTAACTTTTCTTTACCTGATTAAGTAAACAAATAAATGAATCATTACTGTGCAGATGCTCATTGGGCAATCTCAGCTTAATTTGGAACGAGTGCTGCTGGAGTGTTCCCCCGCTTGACCTTCGCTTCACTCCAACACTGGAGTGAAATCCGCCTAAATATCACAGACCGGTTCATCTCTTATGCTGCGTAATGTGCAAAGGCTAGTTGGCGTCTGACTGCGCCTATAGGAAGAGAATAAGGGCATCTGGAACCACCACTTCAAGACGCAGAATAAATGAAAGACCCTCTAACCTCAGTGTTATTAAATCATCTGCCAAGCTAATTGAAATGCAGTTTATTGATAACAACCATCCATACTAATAGTAATGAGATTTGGAATTTTTCTGGTGCCTTGCTCAATATCTGCTTTTATTACTTCTAGTAAAATTTCAATTTCTAGGGCACACAAAATTATACCGTCTGGATCCTGCCCCATGTCAATTAATTCGCGTAACTTATTAATTAACCAGTAAACTTAACTTTGTTCAATTTGGTATTTATTTATTTTAAGTAAACTTAATGTAGGCATTTTATTTCAAAATCTGTTCTGTGAACCCCTGGCATTCTGGCCGTGATGGGATTATTGCAATCGTTTTGTATATATACTTGCAATAAAAATTCTCTCTCTCTCTAACAAAGTGAAAATATAAAAAAACAACCCAGAAATTCCTGCAGTGTGTTGAGAGTTTTGGTCAGGTCTTTTGTGACGGATCTGGCACAAATTGGAGAAGCCAAACAGGAAACGGTAATTAAATCTAAAATCATCTGCGCTGTGAGGTTCGTGGGCTGGCGCGAAAAACATCATTTAAATAGATTTTTGAACCTGAAAGTGCCCTTTTGCATTAATGAGTAACTGGGGAGAGACTCGCTCCAACTTTGTCCTACTCTAAACAAGAAAAACAACTTCTGAAAAGTTAACTCTTGTCCTCTTTAGCAGTTACTTATTTCAAAATACCTGTTGTTATCAGTCGTAACGATGTTAACAATTCTCAGACGGCCATTAAGAGACCCATTTGTGACTAGTGACGCAATTTATCTTTTAAACAGTTTGGTATCGTCCTATGATGCAGCTACACTTGAGCTTAGAGGACTTAAGATGAAAAGAGAAAACCGAGAAAGTTCCATAAAAAATGCTTTGCACCGGAGTCCAATTTCGTGATGAATTTCTACTGAATTCAAAGCGGTGTGACACGAAAACTACTGCTACTCTACGAGTAAAGACCCCCACCTGATTAGAGACAAGGTTTTGATGCCCTAGGGGTCCAAAACCATACACATTCTTTAATCTCCGTGATAAGCCTCCGTCTATACCAGTAGCTCTTAGCATTAGCATTAATAGAGCTTATGCAGCATCAGCCAAAAAAAAAAAAAAACCGCTCCCATTTCACCCCTCCATTCGTTCCAAATACCTGGCTAAAGGCAAATTTCCGCACATCTATCCTACATCTGTCTTTCCTCAATTTGAATTTATGCCCTCTCAGGTGATTTTTCTGAGCAAGTAGAAATATCCCATCAGCACTGAGCATGCTCAAACCATTCAAGTCTTTATACACCTCTATCAGATCACCTCGCTGGTGCCTAGTCTCCAGACACTGTAATTTGCAAAACTTAAGCCTTTCTTCGTAAGAGCACCCCTTTGTTCCATTCACTAATCTTGTTGCCCTTCTCTGTACTCGTTCCAGCAGCTCTACATCCTTCTTGAAATGAGGCCTCCAGGCCTGTATACAGTACTCTAGGTGTGGCCTGACCATTGACTTATACAAGGGAATAATCACCTCCTTATCCCTGTTAGAAAAATTCCTATATATCATTGACAATACACCATGAGCTACTCTTGCAGCCCGTCTGCACTGCTCAGAGAACTTCATATCTGCCTGCACAATTACTCCCAGGTCCTTTTCATTCTCTACCACTGTCAATGTGGTACCACAGATTTGATACGTTACTCTGGGGTTGCTGTTTCCCACATGTAGTACTTTACATTTGTCAACGTTAAACTTCATTTGCCACCTCTCAGCCCATCTGTTCAACCTTTCCAGATCCTGTTGCAGCAGCATAGCATCAGTAGTGTCCTTAACAACCCTGCCAACCTTTGTATCGTCTGCAAACTTGGACATTAAGCTTGATATACCATCATCAATATCATTTATAAATACAAAAAACAACAATGGACCCAATACTGAATCCTGAGGAACTCTAATAACATTAGTCCACGATGAGCAGTGTCCATTGATTATCACTCTCTGTCTTCTCCCCCTCAACCACCCCTTTATCCATAGCAGCAATTTGCCTCCAATGTCACACTGCTCCAATTTGTGTAGCAGTCTTCCATGTGCAACAGTATCAAAAGCCTTTCTAAGATCCAAATATATGATATCAAAGTTGTTCCCTGCATCCAGTTCCTTTGTGACCACATCATAGTATCCAATCAAATTGGTCAGGCAAGACCATGTTGTGTCCGAGCTATAACTGAAGTCTTGCCCTAGTCTTGTCTAGATGATACCTGCAGTGCTTCTTTAACCAGTGCCTCCATTAATTTTCCTGGAACAGAAGTTAAACTAACAGGTCTATAATTACTTCTGTCACCTTTTGATCCTCCTTTGTGAATTCGGGTTACATTTGCACATCTCCAGTCCATGGGTACTTCTCCTGAGTCCAAAGAAGCTCTCATAATTATGGCTAAGGGATTGCTTACTTCCTTTGCTGTCTCCTTTAATATAATTGGATAGATCCCATCCACCTTGGGTGGATGGGATCTATCCAGTTATATTAAAGTTATATCTATCCTCTTTCTCTGAAACCCGCTGATGCAATACTCTGAGTACAGTACTAACAATTCGAATGATTCTTTGAAACTTTGAGCGCGGACAACAACTACACTGCTCAACAAAACACTTAGAAAACGTAATGTAACTCACGCAGCTTGCGATGAATCGGGACAAAATTTGGTACGGTGGTGTACCATGGAATAATGAAGAAATGAGGAGACAGCAACAAAAAACTTCCGACAGGTAAAAGAGATTTTTATGGGAGTAGTATAAGAATTATCAAAAAGACACATTGCAGAAGGCGATACAGGATGCTCGAAAATATGGCCAAAATGTTTGGCGTATCATTCGCCCCAACAGTGAACCATCGTTGCGGTTGTAGTAGGATGTTAAGAGCATCGGCGACTAAGGTCATAATACTCAGTGTATATTGTGTGTAAATTCAGTGGTGCATTATCCTATAGGCAAAAAATACTCAAGGCCCTGATTAGAGGGGGACCCGAAACTCGCTGTCATTGTTTACTAATATTTTTAAGTGATTTTTATCAGAAACTGAACTTTCTACCTGCCAAGGCCAATCAACTTGAGGATTAGTTTGAAAATTACGTTTGTTTCAAAAATGGTTTTACCGATTTTGATGAAATTAGTTCTTATGTCATATAATTTGTTCGTTTTGTTGTAATTACAATAAAATTAAATTGAAAATGTTCATTATTAGTGTTTTCTTTAGATGGGTTCCCCAAATTCCATTTTGCCTTGGGCCCCATGAAGGTAACGCGCCACTGTTTGGTGGACACGTTTCTGACACCTCCCTCGTTGAAGGTATAACGCGTCACTGTGTAAATTGTGTTCTGTGGTCGATTTTCTGTTTGCTGTACGAAAACAGCTGTACGTTTAACATTGACAAATGTAAAGTACTACATATGGGAAACAGTAACCCCAGATCAACGTATCAACTCTGTGGTACTACGCTGACAGTGGTAGAGAATGAAAGGGACCTGGGGGTGGTGGTGCAGGCAGATATGAAGTTCTCTGAGCAGTGCAGACGAGCTGCAAGAGTAGCTCATGGTGTCTTGTCAATGATATACAGGAATTTTTCTAGCAGGGACAGGGATGTGATTATTCCCTTGTATAAGGCATTGGTCAGGCCACTCCTTGAGTACTGTATACAGGTCTGGAGGCCTCATTTCAAGAAGGATGTAGAGCTACTGGAACGAGTACAGAGAAGGGCATTTTTATTATTTATTAACACACAACTGTATATACATTCTCAAGTTATCTTAATCAATTTACATACAATATTAATCAATTTATATACAATATTTATATACAGATTTATATACATGCTCTTATATATACTGGAGAAGGGCATGTGTGTGTGTGTGTGTGGACATGTGTGTGTATAGGTAGGGTGGCTCCTAGAACGTCCGTTCAAATCCACCTCGTTTCTTTGTACGTTGAACAGACTCTGCAAAACAGGCCAGCGTGTAGTAGTGCAATGTTCGTGTAGTTTAATGCATGTTATGTTGTTGTGTTATGCTGACCTCTTAGCTACCGAGAAGCAGCTATCACCAGGAAGGCTGCTTCTAGATACTCGTCCACACCACGGGAAGGTGGGCCAGTTACTGGAGAAGGGCAACAAGATTAGTGAATGGAACAAAGGGTTGCTCTTACGAAGAAAGGCTTAAGTTTTGCAAATTACAGAGCCTGGAGACTAGGCATCGCCGAGGTGATCTGATAGAGGTGTACAAGGCTTTGAATGGCTTGAGCATGCTCAATGCCGATGGAATTCTTCCTCTTGCTCAGAATAATCACCTGAGAGGGCATAAATTCAAATTGAGGAAGGACGGATGTCGGATAGATGTGCGGAAATTTGCCTTTGGCCAGCGGGCAGTTGGTTTGTGGAATAGACTTCCATCGCTTGTTGTTGAAGTTGATAGCCTAAACAAATTTAAGGCTCAGCTGGACAGGTATTTCGAACGAATTGAGGGGTGAAATGGGAGTAGTGGTTGTTTTTTTTTTTTTTTTTTTGGCTGATGCTGAATAAGCTTGCTTTCTTGCATCATATGCCTCTACTAATGCTAATGCTAATGCTAACCCCAAGTTTCCGGGAGAAAAACCGTGCTACCCTCGCCTGATACCGACTAACTCAGCCACGTTGCTGAGTTAGTCGGTCCATGTTCGATATAAGGGTGTCTATAAGATTCTGTGGCAACAAAACCCATTTTTCCACCAGTACAGTCGTTAGCTCACCAAGTTGGCTGTCGGCGGGCAATGGGACGGCCAACGTCGTCCCACACATGTTCGACCGGATTGAAATGTGGTGATCGTGCTCGCTACGGCAATCGTCGGATATCTTCAGTTTCAAGGGTGGTTGCCTCTGATGAATGTGCTCCAGCTTTTATGTTTATTATTTGTAGCGTTTTTCAGATTTAATTTTATAACACGCAGTAATCAATGGAATCAGCTGGAGAAATGTTTTTTAGTTTTTCTTGTTTTCCCCAAATTCCAAAAACTTAGGTGAGCCCGTTCTTCTGCTCTGCGCAGAGGTGGGCTCTCCCGAGGGTGCAAGGGATGCACTGCACCCCGGGCGCCAACGTTTAAGGAGCACCTGAAACTTACATACATATATGGAGAAAATTGAGATTGCACCCGGGCGCCACATACCCTCGGAACTCCCCTGGCTCTGCATTACCGGCTATGGGTCTGACCGCCCGGTGGCCATAGCGATAATTTAGAAGAGACAGCTGTCTCTCTTGTTAAGTTCCATTTTACTGGGGAGGGCATTCTCCCTGTGTAGTTTTCGTTGTACTTCAAGATACTGTGCTCACTTCCGCAGAACGAAGTGCTGTTCTCCAGTAATCGAATTTTCAAACAACGAAGACCTGATAGCCGTCATATTAAAACGGTTAGTGTTGTCACTGCAGTGCCACGTGGTCGAAAATAAACTGTGTGCCGCTACGAGAGCAAGCCAAACTGACCGGTGGGAACCCGTTACGGAATAAAGAGTTCTTCTTCTTCTTCTTCTTCTTCTTCACTGTACAGTACTGTATCCTTTTTCCCTTGTGCTATATTAAATCTATGTTTTTTTTAAATTTATTCGTTGAAAATATTTAACACTCCCCCTCCCGCAAGACAGAGAAGTAATCAATGGACACTGCTCATCGTAAACTAATGTTATTAGTGGAGTCCCTCAGGGTTCGGTGTTGGGTCCATTGTTGTTTTCTGTATTTATAAATGATATTGATGATGGTATATCAAGCTTAATGTCCAAGTTTGCAGACGATACAAAGGTTGGCAGGGTTATTAAGGACAGTACTAATGCCATGCTGCTGCAACAGGATCTGGAAAGGTTGAGCAAATGGGCTGAGAGGTGGCAAATGAAGTTTAACATTGACAAACGTCAAGTACTACATATGGGAAACAGCAACCCCAGAGCAACTATCAACTCTGTGGTACTACACTGACAGTGGTAGAGAATGAAAAGTTGTGCAGGGAGATATAAAGTTTTCTGAGCAGTGCAGACAGTCTGCAAGAGTAGCTCATGGAGTATTGTCAATGATATACAGGAATTTTTCTAGCAGGGATAGGGAGGTGATTATTCCCTTGTATAAGACAATGGTCAGGCCACACTTAGAGTACTGTATACAGGTCTGGAAGCCTCATTTCAAGAAGGATGTAGAGATGCTGGAACGAGTACAGAGAAGGGCAACAAGGTTAGTGAACGGAATGAAGGGTTGCTCTTACGAAGAAAGGCTTAAGTTTTGCAAATTACAGTGTCTGGAGACTAGGCACCTGCGAGATGATCTGATTGAGGTGTATAAAGCCTTGAATGGTTTGAGCATGCTCAGTGCTGATGGGATTCTTCCTCTTGCTCAGAATAATCACGTGAAAGGGCATAAATTCAAATTGAGGAAAGACAGATGTAGGATAGATGTGCGGAAATTTGCCTTTAGCCAGCGGGTGGTTGGTTGGTGGAACAGACTTCTGGGGGCTCTGCAAGATAGGACTGAGATGGTAATTGTTTATTTGAATATCCAGTCTGCATTCGACAGCATAGGCGTCTGGCCCCTCCTGGAACTTTGCAAGGAGGGACACCAGATCGAATTTAATACTCTAGAATTCTTGAAGTCGCTACTAACGACCAGGATCTTTCACCTGACTGTGATTAAAAAATCATCCATAAGGAAAGTCTGGGCAGGTGTTCTTTCTCCCAAGTTGGGGCTCCTCTTTTCGGCTGCCATCCACCCATTCCTGTGCCAGCAAACGGAATTTTTCAGTTATGCTGAAGATTTGAAACTGCTCTATAGGATCCACGGGACCGGCCGACCTTATTCTGCTTCCGAAACCAAAAATTAACAGCCTTTAGAATCTTATTACATACCTAGCTTAGTTTTCTCTAGAGATAAATCCTAATAAATAAGCACAAATGTTGTTTTCACTTAAATCAAACCCAACGCAACTAAACCTGGAAATCAATGGAACCTCCATCATCCCAGTAACCAAACACAGAGATCTCGGCGTTATCTGCGACCCCAAACTCAGCTTCAAATACCATGTTGCAGACATTCACAAGGTCTACAGATCCAGATGCGTCGCCAAATAACACCTCCTTCATGTGCCAGATGAACAACGGTACACGACACTACACCCCACAATATCCATACACTTTTAAATCTCTGGCCTTTACAGTGTTCTGTAACACACGACAATGTAGACTACGCGGAGATGGAGGAAACCCCTGGTGCCGTTAGACCCTAAACACACTTTACACATAACTCCTTCATGTCTGCAGCCAGCCATCAATCTGGGCGTCGGCAACGAAAACTACGCTGAAAACCACTGCATCTGACGAGTACTGGCTTCTTCGGTGGGTCCTCTTCAAGCATAAACTGCCACCCCTCACACATACTTCAGATATCACCCAACTTCTAAATTACAGAAAAGTCTCCAAACGCATTTTCATCCTCCGCCTGCTCGTGTCAATTAAAATGATAGCGGGTGAAGTCAATAGGCCAAGTTTTTGGCAGATGTGCAATTGGAGGATCCCCCCCCCCGAAACCCATAAGAGCCTTCCCCTCTCTGCAGTCTGTGGCGTGGAGGCTCAGGATGGGTGACAGATTCCTTCCCATGGGGATGCTCCACAACGTCCAGGAGATGGATGTGGACTACAAAAAGTTCCGACAGGAGAAATCCTACGGAAGATGCATCATGAGGGACCAGCTTTCGCCTTCAGCCGAGTGACTGCCATCATTTTTTCATCGCGCTGTGTATAGCATGAAAAGAAAAAAAAAGTTCTTTCATTTCCCGTATTAATATATAATTTTTATATGTAATTGTAATTATTCGTTTATTATTATTATCTGTTTATTGCTCCGCTTTAGGGTCACCCCCTGGACAGCAGTAAGCTAGGGGGGGGGGTGATTATTACATTCACAGGTTAAGGCAGTTTTATGTTTTTACATATGTTTTTTGTAATTTTTCCTGTATTGGTCAATTTTATGTTAAACCCCTAGCATTTTCGCTGTTATGGGCATTGCATCTAACATTGCATGCTAACTAGGCACTGAATGCAATAAAGATAGATAGAATGGCCAACGAGGACTTCTGTAACTTAATGGGAATGGCCAATGACAAGCAAACGATTTTACTCATGCATGTAATTTGGAGTCTGTTATCTCCCAATCGCGAACCAATTGAAATAATCTCGAGCCGGTCCAGCTGGTTGCGGAAAAACGTTTCTGATTCGCCTCTTCATGGAAATAAGACATCGAACATCTTTAAAGGGTCCAAAGACGGGCAACTCGCATGGTGAGATCGGAAAAAAGGCGACCATATGGGAAAAGTAAATAAATCTTTATTTGTCCTACCAAAATTAAAATATGGGTGTACATTGGTAAGAGACAAATTCCCTTCACCGCAGAAAATGCCAGGGGATTACCATAAAATATACAAGAAAGGTTAAATATACACGAAAAGATGAAATATAAACTGCATTACTCATCACCACATTTCTGTTTAGACTCCTGGCAATTGTAATACAAAAGTTCATCTTAACCTCACATCCACTGAATCAACTTGTGCGAGATATACACTATTTCATTGCGTACACACGTCTTGACAGAAATTAACACAACTGCTAGGCAACAGTAGCCTCAGCGAACCACACTGCGGTTTGTTTCCTATATTTCGAATCTTCTCTGAGGGTCCTTAGTAGGTCAATTCCTATACGTGTTAAGGAACTGAATTGATTCTAACGCACTGGCGGGTATAAACCCATCTTCAGTCTGTTGGTCTTCATTCTTAATGCAGATTTGGTGCCTCTTAATGCAGATGGCGGGATGTGCCACTCACAAAGCTGCCAGAAGCATGGTGATGATATCGTGCCTGCCAGTCATCATTTTCATTGTTGTTATTAATCGTTTCCAGGCAATGATGTCTGGTAAACGCTGCAGTTTAAGCTGCTCAGAGAGCTGCGTGCTCCTTAACTGTTCATGGAGATGGTGCTTATGGTGCTTTTACCCACTTCAGCAGCCAGCATTCACTCGCATATATTCTCCTAATGTGGGTAGGGGTGGCTGACGCCCACAATTCGGCGCCATACAAAATGGCCGAATACACTGTGGTTCTTAAATATCGTACGGTTGTTGCACTCTGTTTCACGTGCAAGAGGTGCTGTTTTGTTGCCCAACGTAAGTAGTTCATTTTCTTTACAATCGGGTCAATATGAGACTTGAACGTAAGTTTCGTATCAACTGTTACTCCCAGATCTGTATGCGTCTCAACAACTGGAATAGGTTCCATTAAGTTTCGGGTGTACGAGCGTAGGCGATTTTTTGAGCGAGTACACCATGATTACAGTCTTCTGCGGAATTAGGACCAAGCCAAATTTGTCTAAGTACACGAATAAGTTCAGAAGCTTATAATTAATCTGGGCACACAATGCTCTATTGGTCATGGACGGTTGGATGGGTGTTAGGATCTTAATATCGTCTGCATAAGTGCATACATCATCCCTACCCTTGCAGAACGGGGTCATCATGGTAAAGGTGGAGTCTTATCTGGACTCCTTGGTAAAGAGAAGTCCAGATAAGACTACACCCTGTAGAACTCCTGCATGGAGTTGCCGTTGAAGGATCTGACTATCTGTGCGGGAATAAATGGACCGACAAGTAAGTAGGGCCTGTAGGAACTTTAGCAAATTTCCTTTTATTTGGAAGGCGTGTTGGAGCAGATGAAGTAAGGCATGTACATCCAGACTATCGAAGGCTGCTTTTATATCGGCATAAATTATTTGAATTTCCTTTCTGGCTTGGAAAGCATTTAGTATCGCGGCTTGAACTGTGAGGAGGTTAGACATTGTTGATCTTGCATTTATTGAATAATGAATTTGTTGAGGCTGCCCAGCCAGTATCTGATTCGACAACTTTGGCAATAGAGCTTTCTCCAGTACTTTTAACACGGTAGATGCAGTAGATATTGGCCTATAGTGCTCCACGAAGTTAGGCTTTGTAATTTTCGGCATTGGAATTACAGCGTACTTATTCCAGTTCTTAGGGAAAATTCGCCAAGCAAGGATAGAGCTATAAATTGCTTGGAGTGGTTCAATTAGGTAAGAGTGGGACACTTTACCATGAAGTGGGGGAAATCCATCAACTCCAGCTGTCTTGTTAAGTCTCCGTATATGTGGGCTGCAGAGCTTGGCAACCAGGCACCTCAGGGGTGATTTGATTGAGGTTTTTCAGGCTCTGAGAGGGGGCAGTAAAATGAACGAAGACGGAATTTTCATTATAGAGAATTAATCCGCGCAGAGTGGTGTGGTCACCATCGTCCCCACAACGGGTGGAAAAAGCCCGGGTTCGAATCCCGTCGATGACGCGAGGAACTTTTATGGTATTTTTTCACTCCGTGTCTCAGTGTCGGTCTCAAGCGTAGATAGCAAGGTTTTTCCCCAAGAAACTTGGGATTTTCGTCCTGCAAAACAGGCAAATCGACCAGAGAAAACACGCAATTTACAGACACAATACACATGGGTAGATGAAGTAACTTTCCGGGTGACCTTAATGTTTGCTTGTTTTGTTATAGAGAATTACAGAACTTCGCGGAAATAGATTCAAATTACAGGGAAAAGGTTTAGACCAGATTGTTGGAAGTTTTCTTTTAGCCAACGAGTCGTTCATTTCCGAAACAGGTTCCTTTCACAGGTAGTTGAGGCTGACAGTTTGAATAAATTCAAAGGTCAACTGGATAGTTATCTATGTGAGAGAGAAGCAAATAATTTGTTTTTTCTTTTCTACTCTTTTTTTTTTTTTTTCCTGGCTAGTGCAGCAAAAGCCTGTGGCTTCCTTGCACTATATGGCTATTACTATAACTTCTTTCCTGAAATAAGCACTCCTCCTCCTCAGCAGTATTCCTTCTTCTTAGCTCCTAAAGTTTATAGGATGCATTTCAAATATTCAAATATCTTTGTGGCTGTATATTTAATTCACAAATGAGTTTGAGAAAGGTTTCTGAGCGCTGCATATCTTGACATAATAAATTGATTATATGCCATGAAATACTAATCCCCTCTTGATATTTGCAATATAGTGGAAAGTCATTTCGAAGAACTCTCGCCGGTAGCTCAGCAGCACTGCTTGCACTGCGCTACCACAATGTTTTCTTTGTCTCTCCCTCTGTCTTTCGTATCGTGCAGTATGAGAGGGTGACTGACTTCAAATTTCATTGTCGCCGAAATTGGGACTTTTTTTTTTATTGACAGAAACTTGGGTTTTTCATCTCCGAAAATAAATACAATTTACAGATAAAATATACAGTACTTGCACCTTGGGTGACACGCATTTTCTAAACAATTGAAGCCATTCAGAACAAATTTAGCACAATTTTCTTGCCTCAAAAATGTTTTAAAACTATTGTATCCTTACTTTTTCTCAGCCAAGGCAACTTAAACTGAAAAATAATGGCTGCAGGACAGATGTGTGCGAAAGTTTGCTATCGGCCATAGGGTAAAATTGTGCTTAGGGAACCCCAACTTGTGTTGCTGGACTCCTTTTACATATTTCAGATACGAAATAATTCCTGGTGGCTGACAATGACAAGGAGTAGGAGACCGGCGGAATTACTTAACAAGTACAGGTCACTGATGAAAAAAAGCCGTGAAATAGGGTTGAATTTGAAAGTGTCTGCAATTCTGCGCAGACACGATAGGAGGGAGTATATGATGAGAGCCTTGTCGATCAATTCGGCCCTGGAAAGATTGTGCAAGGCTCAAGGGGTAGAATTTTTTCAGCCTGGTCTGTACTCGTTAACAGGAGAGATTGCTTCTACAGGGATGGGATACACTTAAATAGAAAGGGTGCAAGAATATTTGCTGATGCTATCGAGGCAGTGTTAGGTGGGTCGGAAAACTGCTAGATTGGGGGGATACAAGAACTAATAGATTAACAGTAGCCATTGGCAGAGATGAAAGTGATTCTTGCACTATTTCTATTAAAATGAGCTGCGGCCTGGAAAATAAGATGCAGGATATTTCACAGACTGCTGGGAATCATTGAGGTAAAAATAAACACATAGGTTGTGTTAGGGTAGCTAAGAAAACGAACAGGTGCATGTATACTTGCGTATACACCAATACTAGGAGTTTGGTAAATAAATTCGATGAATTTGAGGTATTGCTCAAAACATCAAAGGCAGATATTGTGGGGATTTCAGAGACGTGGTGTCACACAGATATAAGGGATGCAGAACTGCAATTTGGGGAGTACAACGTCTACAGAAAGGATAAACTGGATAGGAAGGGAGGAGGGGTTATGCTATTAGTTAAGAAATACATAAAATCCAAGGAAGTGAAGCCAGTGGACATCGCTGGACAGTGCAGTGTCGAGTCAGTTTGGTGTGACATAAGCAATGGGGGATCAAAATTGAGCGTAGGAGTGTTCTACAGGCCTAATGACTCTGATGACTATAATAAGATATTGTACAGGGAAATAGAGTGGGCCAGTAAATCAGAGAGTCTTATAATGGGAGATTTTAATTTCCCAGATATTGACTGGAATTTGGGGATTGGTCACTGACACACTAGCAGGGCTTTTGTGGATTTATTGGATGATTGTTTTCTACATCAGCATGTTCGGGAGGCAATAGAGGGAGGAATACTCTTGATTTGATTATCAGCAGTGATTCTTCATGCATTAAGAATCTGCAGATAAATGAACCACTAGGTGGCAGTGATCACAGTGTTCTGAAGTGGGATTTACTCAAAGAGGTAACTACCATTAGGGGTAAAGGGAAGGGTTATTGCTTTCGTACGATGGACTGAGACAGTATTTAAATTCTATACAGTAGGATCAACTGACGATGTTACCAACAGCAAATTCAATATGGGAAGCATTCAAAGAACTTATCTTGGAAGCTACTAGGCTTTACATACCAACTAAGAAATATTGTTCAAGGTTTAGGCCTAAATGGATGTCAGATGAACTAATGAGGCATATGGCATAGAAGAAAAATGCATGGGATACTTACAAATTAACACATGACACAGAAGCCTATGATAGATACAAGTTGATCTGTAACCAAGTTAAAAGGAGGTTAGGCAGGCGAAGGCAGATTACGAGATTGGCAAGGGATGCGAAGAAAAACAGCAAAGAGTTCTTTACTTTTCTTGCCTCAAAAATGTTTTAAAACTATTGTATCCTTACTTTTTCTCAGCCAAGGCAACTTAAACTGAAAAATAATGGCTGCAGGACAGAAGGAAACTCTAGAAGGAAAGGGATGAATCAGATTGGTCCACTTGATATCGATGGGTCAGCTGTTGTTGATCCTGCTGAGGTAGCTAACAAACTAAATGAATATTTTGCATCGACATTCACACATGAGGAGTTATTCAGAGAGGGGAATGCCAGAGGTGTATTCAACTCTAGCAGTAAGCTAGAGAATCTTGTAATAACTGAGAATAAAGTGGAGGAGAAATTGTTGAAGATAAACACAAGAAAGGCACCTGGGGTGGATGGGATCTATCCAGTTATATTAAAGGAGGCAGCAAAGGAAGTAAGCAAACCCTTAGCCATAATTATGAGAACTTCCTTGGACTCAGGGAAGGTATCCATGGACTGGAGATGTGCAAATGTGACCCCAATTCACAAGGGAGGATCAAAGGCTGACACAAGTAATTATAGACCTGTCAGTTTAACTTCTGTTCCCGGAAAATTAATGGAAGCACTGGTTAAAGAAGCAATGCAGGATCATCTCGACAAGACTTCAGTTATAGCTCGGACACAGCATGGTTTTGTTAAGGGGAAGTCATGCCTCACCAATTTGATTGGATACTATGATGCAGTCACAAAAGAACTGGATGCAGGGAATAACTTTGATATTATATATTTGGATCTTAGAAAGGCTTCTGATACTGTTGCACATGGAAGACTGCTGCACAAATTGAAGCAGTGTGGCATTGGAGGCAAATTGCTGCTATGGATAAAGGGGTGAAGACAGAGAGTGGTAATCAATGGACACTGCTCATCGTGGACTAATGTTATTAGTGGAGTCCCTCAGGGTTCAGTATTGGGTGCTTTATTGTTTTCTGTATTTATAAATGATATTGATGATGGTATGTCAAGCTTAATGTCCAAGTTTGCAGACGATGCGAAGGTTGGCAGGGTTGTCAAGGACACTACTGACACTATGCTGCTGCAACAGGATCTGGAAAGGTTGAGCAGATGGGCTGAGAGGTGGCAAATGAAGTTTAACATTGACAAATGTAAAGTACTACATATGGGAAACAGCAACCCCAGAGCAACGTATCAACTCTGTGGTACTACACTGACAGTGGTAGAGAATGAAAGGGACTTGGGGGTGGTTGTGCAGGCAGATATGAAGTTCTCTGACAGTGCAGACGGGCTGCAAGAGTAGCTCATGGTGTATTGTCAATGATATATAGGAATTTTTCTAGCAGGGATAAGGAGGTGATTATTCCCTTGTATAAGACAATGGTCAGGCCACACCTAGAGTACTGTATACAGGTCTGGAGGCCTCATTTGAAGAAGGATGTAGAGATGCTGGAACGAGTACAGAGTAGAGCAACAAGATTAGTGAATGGAACAAAGGGGTGCTTTTACGAAGAAAGGCTTAAGTTTTGCGAATTACAGTGTCTGGAGACTAGGCACCAACGAGGTGATCTGATAGAGGTGTATAAAGCCTTGAATGGTTTGAGCATGCTCAATGCTGATGGGATTCTTCCTCTTGCTCAGAATAATCACCTGAGAGGGCATAAATTCAAATTGAGGAAAGATAGATGTAGGATAGATGTGCGGAAATTTGCCTTTAGCCAGCGGGTGGTTGGTTGGTGGAACAGACTTCCATCCCTTGTGGTGGAAGTTGATAGCCTAAATAAGTTTAAGGCTCAGCTGGACAGGTATTTCGAACGAACAGAAGGGTGAAGTGGAAGTGGTTATTTTTTATTTATTTTACTTTATTTATTTATTTTTTTTTTGGCTGATGCTGAATAAGCTTGCTCTCTTGCATCATATGCCTCTACTAATGCTATTGCTAATTACGAGCACCTTCACAGTGGTAGAATTGTGGTCACCATGTCTTTTCATGATATTTAAAATACGAATTTGAATACTGTCAGAAATACCATGTACTCCAACCTCGTGACCATGTTAGTCACTCTTTGGTAGGACTGCATGGTTATTCTTCTAAAAACTTGGGGTTTTCATCCAGATTAGCAGACAAACTTATCATAACATACACATGCAAATTTATTTACAGATTTATGTACTGACACTCAGCCTGCAAGCATTTTTTCCCCTTCAGAAAACTAAGCAGCTATTTTGATTTTAAACTTTCTTCGCTGTTAGTTTTTCGGATCTCGAAGTGATTTTTAACTTTAAGTAATTTTAAGAGCTTGAACCTGGTGCAGCTGAAAATTACGCTGAAGAACAGATTTCATATACAAGATTTTATTAGAGAGGAAAAGAACGTCTCAGTGATCACTGAGGTTCTTACAGTTCATTTACAGGTGTAGTAAATTTATTGGTGCAATTCAAAAGAAAAAGATACGTTGCTTTTCTGACACCAAAGTTAAAATGAATCATTATGCAATATTTTTAAAAACACATCAAACTCTACATTTGAAGAGTGGAAGCGAAACCGAATATAACAAATGAACCTCGTTGCATCGCTTCGATTTTAGTACAGATGGACTGCATAAAAGTAATGAGACCGTCAAATAATGTTGTGTCCACACCAGGCACAAACTGATGCACAATAGATCACAGGTGTCTCCCAGTATTAACCTAAGTTTAAAAGCCCGAAAATTACAATCCGAAAAGAAGAGGAACACGTAACGGATATCCAGCTGATGGAATACTTCGTCACCATGGTAAAGTATCTGGGTGTCGGTGCTGTTTGAGATGTAAAACTCATCTTTTCCTTCTGTTTCGCAAAGGGAAAGACACTCGGTGCAAAGAATTGCACTCAAAGGCGCATCGCTCGTCACACTCTATGCTTCCCCAATGGTCTGGTCTTCTGTCCCAATCAACATATGCCAAAACTTACCTCAGTGTGGAAGTACATAATAAGGAAACGTGGGAAAATCCTCAACATCTTTGGAGCATCTTCTACTCCAGTTTCCACTGGGAGCCATGGACATAATCATGGTGACAAACACTATCATCCCAGCAAAATTAGGCACAGCTATAATGGACGCACCAAACATAATTGGTACACATTCCAATAAGAAATCAAGGTGGCCGGCTAGGTATCCTCCCACTCAAAGTCAACAGTCACCTGACTGTTGACTTTGAATGAGAGGATACCCAGTCACCTGGCTAAACCATACTTAAAAAGATGTGTTCCTCTCTGAGGTTCCATTGCATCAAGTTGTGATCCAAGGAAAACATTACATAAAATTCTTCACGTTTTATTGTATTTAACCAAATTTTCCTCGGACAGCTTGCATGCTGTCTCGAGGAAATTTCTGTAGATAAACTGTATAACACAGATTTATCGTGAAATAAATAAATCTAATATTTCGCCAATTTAAGACTTCTAGAGAATCTTTCTTTAAATGGCGTCTGTCAAGATATGAATTTCTGAGCTTGTTTTACCAAAAGAATACAAAATTTAATGGTTTAATGATCAGATTTAATCGGGTATTACAAACACTTATGCACTTCACTTCAGTTCACTGAGAATTAAACTGAAGAACGGAGTGACAGCAGTCTCATTACACCCCGTAAATCAATATATGGTGACTGTATCATAACCGGGTGGATTTATTCAAATGCGAAATGAACACCCAAGCTGAATTTGTCCCTAAACGATTTTAGTTGGTTATTTACATGGGGGTTTTTTGGGCCTGGAATATTTTGTTATTAATTTTATTTTATTATTTTATTTTTTTCACAGTGCAGCAGTTCATATGATTCATCCTACATTACATGAATGCGTTCATGTTCACCGGTTGAATATGGAAGTTTTAAGAGGATGAAATAGTCACTAACCATGGGGGAAAGCCCTGCTCCCTCCATCTGAAATTTGCGAACTGCATCTCTCCCCACCGAAGAGATCTTTGAAAAATTTCTCTGGTTTCCATTGGGATTTAAATTTCGGTGAGCATCACTTTTAGTCTGCAGTCCCTACGTGTTATGGTTCTTGCACACAAGGATACACAAGGACTACGATCGTAAACTGGTGGAGGATCCACCAGAGGTATCTTTTACAATGATATCTTCAGTTAGCACTAGTATTAGCAATGGCCACATGGTGCAAGGAAGCCTATGGCTTATGCTGCACCAACCAAAGAAAAAAAAAAATACTAATCATAAATAAATAAATAAAATAAATAATAATAAAAATAAAATAATAATAATTATTATTATTTCATTTTAATATAACAATAAAAATTCGATAAATCATTGATACGATACCATGGGCCTTCCTTGTAACCTGTCTGCAATGCTCGCAGAACTTCATGTCTGACCGTATCGTAACAAAATTTTCCTGGGACAGCCTTGCATGCTGTCTCGAGGAAATTTCTGTAGATAAGACAACTGTATAGCACAGATTTATCGTGAAATAAATAAATTTAATATTTATTTCCTTTCCTTTCCTTTCCTTTCCTTTCCTTTCCTTTCCTTTCCTTTCCTTTCCTCCACTACTGGCTTTAGTGCAACTCCATCAATTGTACAAGTTATTTTGGGGTTTCTGTTCCCCAGGTGCAATACCTTACACTTTGATGGATTAAGGCATAGCTGCCACTTTTCAGACCATCCCTGAACTCTATCTAGAACACTCTGAAGAAGCTCTGCATGGCGGTGACCATTAACTACTCTGCAAATCTTTACGTCATCTGCAAATTTAGACATCACGTCTTCTATCCCTCCGTCGATGTTATTTATGAAAATCAAAAACAACGGTTGTCCTAATACTGATTCTTGGGGAACCCCACTTCTTACATCAACCCAATCTGAGGCATAACCATTTATCACAACCCTCTGCCATCCAAAGGATTTTTCCTGTGATTTCAACCTGTTCCAGCTTATAAAGTAACCGCTCATGACTGAGTCAAATGCTTTGCTGAAATCCAAATAAACAATGTCCCTAAGTCCAGCTCTTGAGTGACCCTGTCAAAATAGCTAACCAGATTAGTTAAACGTGATTTTCCCTTTACAAAACCGTGCTGAGTATACTTCAGAATTCCATTTCTATTTAAATGATCCTGAATTCCACCCTTGATCATTGTCTCCATGATTTTCCCTGCTACTGAAGTTAGACTAACCGGCCGGTAATTTCCCACTTCACGCTTAGAACCGCCATTATGTATTGAAGACACATTGGCACTTTTCCAATCCAACGGAATCACTCCCGAGGCAATGATGAACTCATAATTAGCCTCAATGGTTCAATGCACTCACTTGCCGCCTCCCTTAAGATTAAAGGGTAAATGCTATAAACAGGAGCCTTACTGGCCTGTAGGTTCGAACGTTTTTTCATTAAATAAGCATGTGAAATTTCAACATCATTAATTACATTTTTCTCAACTTCACTCCCAGAATTTCTCATTGGCGTGAAGGGTTTTTCTTCTGTAAATATCGATGCAAAGTAACTTTAATTGAGTTCATCTGCACTTCAGCTGGGGTATCTAATAGTATCCTACGTCCATTACATAAGGGCCCGAGCTTGCATTTATATATGTAAAGAATTCCTTATCCCCACTCTTTGCCTACGATTTCCCATAATCTGCCTTATCCTTCTTAGTCCTTAGCCTTTAAACTGTTCCACACTTGAAACATTCAGTACCGAATTCAGAAAAGATTAGCTGAATCTTAATCTTTTCTGAATCTTCTCTAGCTAAGTCTAGAGCCATTATAAATGAGTGGTTTTGTTTATACTCCGACACGACCATATAGGTTACAGGAATTTACAACTAATCATTTTGACAAGAATGCAATTATTTTCCATGTTTAGCAGTGACGTGGACTGGAGTTCTCATCATCCCAGCTTTGTGATGCATACAGGTGTAATACGTGCACATCGCACGCTGCTACACCTCCTGTCTATGCTACGAGGGATGTTACACACCCAGAAGGTATAATCGCCCATTGCTTTTCATCCACATTTTATAATATGGGCAACAGGACAATTTACAACAGGACAACGTCCTTATCACAGATATAAGAAGTCGTAAGTGCTGTGCAGCCACCAGACTGGAACACCTAACTTGGCCTTTTCTTCAATTCACGAACGAGTTTAGGAAAGGTTTCTCAGCGCTGCATATCTTGACATAATACACTCGTTATCATTTCGAAAACTACGATTAATTGTTTTAATCATTATGTTTGAAACTAGGACTATTCGAGGAGGTTTTAAGATTTTATTTCAACTTTATCCGAACTACTGAATTATCTAAACGAAAGCCAGGCCAAAATTTAATTATGAATGAATTGCTGTAAAACGCATCTTCTGGGATTTTTATTTCTATTAAAAGAAGGCAATTTTTATTACGAATACACAAAGCTTATTTCGTCAATGGTTAAGATGCCAAAATCAAGAGGAAGCCCTAAAGAGAATTAACGAGCCCACTTCTTTGAAAAGGTGAATGACGAAACCAGTTCCGGAGAATTCAAAATAAAAATATCCATTGGGATGTCTTACGGTTCCTTTTATAATATGAGTGGCTGCCATATTGTTTCGGGATGGCGAATGGAAACAAAAATCTTCCGGCCAGAAAAACGATCAGTGAAATGGAAGTAAAAATTTCTTTCTTTTTTTTTTGTTTCTCTTCTGAATTCTTGTTTTTTAGCGGCTTTCTCATTGACGAGGTGAGTTCTGTGTATTCTTAATGGACTCGGCTTTTTCAGATTAAATTTTAATGGTGGTCACTTTTTGAGGTGTTTGACTCGCAGGTGGCGCATATCCACCAGTTTTCTGCAGTGTGAGTGAAGTGCGTGCATTCTATTTCTTAAGCAAAACTTCCATTCTACTTTCGTCTCTGCTTTCCAAAGGCTTCGATGAAACGCATTGCAATACGACAATGTTCGTGTGGAATTGCAGAAACTCTCTTTCAACAGTCCTCTTTGGTGCACTTAGACGTCGCACGTGGTCAAACTCCACCGCAGATCCAGGTTCGCTGGGTTGTGCGCGCCTATTTTGGTCCGTACGCAAAATAAACGTACTCCACTCGCTTCGATTACAGAAAGGCATTGTAAGCGCGGAGCCCCTTGTGGAAGGTTCTTATCTCACGAACAGGGCGAAGGTGATGTTTCCAATTGACTGCGCTTCCGAGTGCCAAACGTTTCTTACCATCAGCGAGCACGTGACTCTAATGTCCTTTCCCAGCGGCGGACGGATAAACTGCACCATCACCAGATGGGACAGCCGGTTTGTGTCCTCCTCGGAAGGCCGCAACTGCAGGGAGAATCCGTGAAACGGAGAATACGTTATCTGCACGTTGTGACTCGTGCTGCAGGTGAAGTAGGCCAGATACAGATTGTCCGATTGGGCGGCGTCTGATTGGTACGAGGCGTTCAGCTGCTGGAGCACCCATCCGGGGGAAACGTTGGGTATCAAAGCCACGCACGGGCTACCAGCGGGATAGCCAAAGTTATTAGCCAAGGAGCAGTTGTCGCTTATTCCTTCCGCGGGAAAGCAGCACAGCTTGCCTCCAGATGGCCGAGAATTGCACTCCACGGCCGTTCCATTTTCGTCGTCTTCTCGGTACGGCTTGAAGAGACAGCGGAGGTCACTGACATTGTCGTTGGGGTTGGCTCTGGTGGCCACGATGGTCTGCACGCGAGTGTGGTACCTGTGCGGGTAGGGTACGATGGAAACGTTCATCAGGGGCCGCACGGTGACCCGTCTGGGGGACGTGGTGTTCGAGAGGATCACGGCGCCGATGACGATGGCCACCACAATTACCGTACACACGGCGCACACGCACAGAGTGAAAGCGACGATGCCTCTGCCGCCTCGGTAGGTGGGCACGTCTTCGGAGTTCCTGTGGCGACACTTGGCTCGCTCGATGCACGCTGTTTCCTCGGTGTCGGATGGGACGGGGGAAAGGACAGCCGGAGAGGTCGCCGAACCAACCACGGTCGGCCGTAATTTCACTTCCTCACTCTGGGTCATTTCCGCAAGCGAAGAGTTTTCAGTGGGGTGTCAGCATCTGCGGAAAGATAAAATACACGATTAGAAATGTTCAGAACAGGATAAAAAATAAAATAATATATATATTATAGAACAAAAAATTACAATAAAAATTAAATCAAACGCCAGTAGTGAACCATTGGAGTAAAAATGAACTAACCCATACTCGTAAAACGAAACAAAAGGGGGAGGGTGAAATGAAAGATACTGCAGAAGGAAACGTCCATAAAATAATTTTGAAAGAGCCAAAGTTTAAAGGTCCAGTTGTGTGAGAAATATCAGTTAGAAATGAAACGAAAACCAACTGCGATACTGGACCGACTAAAATTATAAATAAAATGAAGTAGACTGACCATTCATGCCCTATCTCGACAGAGGACCACATGTAGACATGTATGTAGACATGTATAGTATCTTATGTAGGACGGCACCTGAACGTCAATTCATCTCCGCCTTCGTACACTGTGATGATTACAGAAAGCACTGTAAAAGGCCAGAAATGTGTGTAAAATTATGTTCGTGCAGTGTGTGTGTTGTTGTGTTGTTTAGTTGTTTCTGGCCGTTTTGTCACCAGGCAGGCGATCACCTGGAAAGCCTGCCCAGTGTCCGTCTACACCACGGGGAGGTAGGCCACAACTACGCATGTATTGCGACCGCCCTCTAAACGCTCTGGTTTACCAGCTCTTACTGCCCTAGTATCAGGGCAAAAACAATAAAAATAAAAAAAAAAAAATAAATAAATAAATAAAATAATAATAATAAAAAAATAAAATAATAAATAATAATAAAAAAATAAAATAATAAATAATAATAATAAAGTACTTATATGTAAGAAAATAATAAAAACTAGATAATAAAATCTGTCCATCGGGCAGCCCAAACCCAGGGAACCAGCAAAAATAAATAAGTAAATAAATACAAATAAAATGTGAAAAAAAAAAAAAAAAAAAAAAAATATATGTATATATATATATAATAAATTTTTAAAAAAAATAAATAAAAATAGAAATAATAATAATTAAAAAAATTAGAAAACTATTTTTAATAGAAAAAAAATAAATAAAAATTAGAAAACTATTTTTGGTAGAAAAAAAATTAAATAAATTAATTAATAAAAAAAATAAATAAAAATTAGAAAACTATTTTTGGTAGAAAAAATTAAATAAATTAATTAATAAAAAAAAATAAATAAATAAAATATAAAATTGAAAAAAAAAAAAAAAAAAAAAAAGAGGAAAAAAAAAAAAAAAAAAAAAAAGAGAAAAGAAAAAAGAGAGGGAAAAAGTATAGATATATATCGACAGAGGACCACAAGACCAACGATGGTCAGGGAGTCACACCGCATTTCGAACATCACACAAATCCACGCATACACGAACCGACACACAGGTTGATCCGCGGATGCAATGGATTTGAATAATGGTGGTCCTTTTGCGGTGAGAAATTAGAACAGAACCTAATACTCAAACCCAGTGGCAGCAACGCCATGCCACTGACAAAAGCACTCTTGAGCCGGAATATATAACAGAAATTGGGCTACAGAGGGCAGTATGAGCGCGCGTTAACTGTCAATTCAGCACTACAACATAAATTGAAAAAATTAACTAATTGCAATAAGATGAAGATTAAGACGTGACCATTATTGGCCTTGTGGTCCCCCTTCGAGATGGAGCATAATTTTAGTCGGTCCAGTATTGCAGTTGGTTTTCCTTTCATTTCTAAGTGATAATTCACACAATTAGGACCGGGCGTTAGCCAGGGGGCGCTTAAATTTCATGTAAATTGGCACATTCAAAATATTTGTCATTATTTGATATTTTGGCTCTTTCAAAATTATTTTTTGAACGTTTCCTTCTGCAATACCCTTCACTTCATCTCCCCTCCCCCATTTTTTTGTTTCGTTTTACAAGTATGATTCAGTTCATTTTCACTCCACTGGTTTTCCACTACTGGCGTTAGATTTAATTTTTATTCTAATTTCAAGCAAAATGCGGCGGATTATGCATTACTGCTGTTCCGATGTTTGAGATGTTAAGTTTATTATTTTTAATTTTATTATTTTTCCTTTTATCATAAATAATTTTCGTCTTACTGTAATTAGTTAATTTTTCAATTTATATATATAATGGGGGGCATTATGGAGGGCATTAAACAGACAACGATGCGATAAAACACTTCAGCTTTTATTTCGCGCTCAGAAAATGCCCTCTCTGTTTGACACGAGTTCGTAATGTTGACTGAAGACGATATTAACCAATCAACAGACTGAAATTTCGGACATCAATGCCCAATCTCACGACAGTTATGTCTTTCCACTTAACGGAAGCTAGGAAGAACTCTAAACCTACTCCTGAAACTAATGTTCTTAAAGTGAACAGGAATTCCACATTACCTGACGATGCCCTCAGTACTGAGACCAGATCTTTATCTTTCACTGGCCCCATACTTCAACTGCTGCAAATATTAATTTGCCAAATCCTGTTAACATTTATGCTTCAAGCCTTCAACAGAGCAATTTATTGCCAAACAGCATATGATTCTTCTGATGTAAATCAAACCACTTCTACCACCTGCTCTCCTTTGCGGAATACTTCTGCCTGTACCACTATTTTACAAGCTCAGAGTCACCAAGTGGAATCCTCTTCATTATTATGCAAAATTCATATCTTCTACATATGCAACAATAACTGCTGCTTCATCTAATGAGGTCTGCAAACCTCTCTGTAGGGCTGCCGCCACAATTAATAAACCTGCTTCTGATTGCCAGTCTCAAATAACAAACCAAAAAAGAACAAAAAAACTTCGGAAAACGCTAACGCCTCTACATCTCAAGCTACTTTCTCCAAGTTTACAGCCAAAAGTTATCAAACACCGAATGCAACTAATGCAGATAAATCTCAGTTACTCAAACAAAAGTACAATATCACAATTATTCCCACTAAAGACCGAAATTTTGTTTCTAGGCTTGGACCCGCCTCAAAATCCGAAGATTTTATCAACTTAATTAAAGAAGAATATGGTTTCAGTGTGGATGTCCGTTCTTCGAAGACACGGTGCCCTGCCTACTCATCTTTTATAATAACATGCCTTCCATCGCAAACTGAAAAAGTGCTGAATCTAAGCTCTCTCTTATCAGGGGCTCTAGTCAAACGCTTTACGGACAGACCGCCAAGGGAGCCCAAAATCTCTTCTCCAAATGCATAGCTATCAGTGTCCCTGCTACGCTCTCCTATCTTCATAGAATCCCCAGATCGCAACTGTTCAGTGTTTACCTTCAGAATTGCAGGAGTATAGTTAGTAATCTAAACCACTTTAGAGCGATCCAAGGCTCACATAGTTATGACATTTACCTGCTCACTGAAACCTGGCTCTCCACAGATATTGATGATCAGGAGATTATAGATGGACAATATACAATCCATAGAAAGGACAGAGGATCTCGTGGAGGCGGAGTAGTTATTATACATTCTAACCATATACTTTGTGAAATTGCATCAAATTTCACAAATATTGAATCACTATGCTGCCTTCTCCACTTCGGAAAGTTAAAAGTTTTATTAGTATTACTTTATTTTCCACCTCCCTTAACTAATAAAGACCTTAAGTACTTAGAAAATTCGCTGAAATCTATATCTTCCCGCTAATTCAATCTGCTGACATAGCAATGGTTTTGGGCGATATTAACTGTCAAATGGCCAATTTACGATCTTCTTCTCCACCACTGCAGACGAGGGCTTCCTTTAATATCCTTCAAAGTTATGGCCTTGAACAAGTTTGTAATTTTCGAACTCATACAGAGGTTCGCAAAGACAATCCTATATTCCACTCGGATCATTCGCCAATCACTTTTTACATCCCTGTGACTTCTCATAATTTCCAATGTAGCTCCCGTTCTCCTCGGTTCAATGGCTGACTGACCTCTGCTCAACCTAGCTCTCGCCAATATGGATAGGCAGCTCTTTTATGCTGTTGATGATATTGTGCTCACCAATAACCTGATCAACTGTGTCCACTCAGTTATATCTGACATTGTTCCTCAATCCCATCTGACCGCACGCTCTACCAACCCGCACTGGTATAACAGCGAACTAATACATAAAATTCAATCCAAAGAATTCTATAGAAACAAGTATAAGCAATCAGGTGACAGTCAATACTATGAAATATTCAGCCAACGCCGGAAAGGAGTGAAAACGCTCATATTAAAATCTTACAACGTGTATACAGAGTCAGTTCAGGATAGTCTACTTACTCTCAGAGATATTAAACCATTCTGGAATTTCAAGAATAAAACCAGTAGCAAATTACAACTCCTTAACTCAGATGGATTTCTCTTATCGGACCAATTCAGTATTGCTCAAGAATTTGCCAAAAATTTTTCCAGAATTCAAACCAATGATACGTTGAGACTTGCCTCATTTCCTAATTTCGCACCTGTTAAAGATGATATCCTCATTAACCTCTTCACTGATGAAGATTTAAATTCGGCATTAAAAAGCATGAAAACTGACTACACTAGAGATCCAGATGACATTCCAGGCTTATTTTGGAAAATTACTGTAATTACCTTAAAACCCCTCATACTTCGGATCTTCAACTTGTCTCTCAGATTGGGGGAGTATCCTTAGCACTTTAAGCAGGTTAATATAGTTCCTATTTTCAAAAAAAGGTGATAAAATGATGCAACTGATTACAGACCCATATCCTTTCAAAACAGCCTGGCTAAACTGGCAGAGCAGTACCCAAACATCGCTTCGAATTCTCAGGCCTTTTATTGACCACAATCAATATGGTTTCTGCAGTGGCAAATCTGTAGTCACGAATTTGCTTCCTTTCTGGCAATATACCTCTGAAGCTCTTGATAACCACCTTCAAGTTGATGCAGTCTACACAGACATATTTAAGGCATTTGATAAAGTCCCTCACGAACAACTTCTAGAAAAACTTAAGCTATATGGTATTCGTAATCCTTTGCTCTCATGGCTACGCAGCTATATTGCGCATCGTTCCTTGAGCGTTATCACGAATCAAGTGAACTCGAACCACTTCATACCACTAAGTGGAGTACCTCTGGGCTCCTCTACTTTTCATTATGTTCATAAATGATCTTCCTTCTTTCATCTACACCTCCAATGTTCCAGTTGCTCTCTATGCAGATGATCTTAAGATCTACTCAGCAATGAAGGAGATTACAGATTCTCAACAGCTTCAATGTGCTTTCTATAAAACCTCTCTGTGGCTATCTCTGAATGGCTTGTTTGCTAACCCCTTGAAGTGCAAAGTAATCTCTTTCTCATCCGGCAGATCTCCACAAGTAATAAATACGGAGTACACTATGAACTCTGTGATCATCGAAAGGTGTGACGAAGTTAACGACTTGGGGATTCTCTTCTCCAGCAGTGCTAAATTCGATGCCCATGTTCTTAAAATCACCAGCAAAGCATTCAGAACACTGGGATTCATCAAACGGAACACATACAAGTTCAAAAACTACAGATATGCTGTCATCCTTTTTAAAACTACTGTTCTGCCAATCCTTGAATTCAGCTCACCCATCTGGAATCCATCAATTAACAAAATTGAAGCGGTCCAGAAAAATTTTGTCCGTTACCTTACGTTCCGTAATCCTTTATTTTATCACTCAGTGTACCACCATGAATCGCTCCATTGTTTGTGATTACTTTCATCTGAAGCCTCTGTGCACTAGACGAGTTATTGCTGACATCACCCTTCTAGCCAAAGTGAAACCTATGAAGCATCTGATATCCTCAGTAAAAACAACTTCCACGCTCCTTGTAGACAAATCAGGAATATTACGCTGTTTCGCATTGACTCTGCCACCACGGACTTTATAAAATTCAGTTCACTGAACAGAATCAGCGAACGACTCTCTTGACTTCTTTGACAGCTCCCAATCACTGATGAACTCCATCCACAATTTGTTTATGCCTGTGTTCTGAACTGCAAAATGACTAGCTAATTTGTTCGTGTATTTATTATGCCTTTTTTATATATTTTTAATTATTATTTCCCTATTCTCTAATTAATTTATTTATTTATTATTTGTTTTATCGGTAACTGAACTTAATTTTGTACCTCTTTTGTACACATGATTTTAATGTTCAAATCAGTGTTTATCTTCCTGTTGGATTTCATATTATTGTCATCAATTGTGTTCGTTGTTCTGCTCTCACATTCACTCTTCATGGTTAGCCGTTGTGTGTCTTGTTAATAAAAAAAAAAAAAAAAAAGTAAAATATGTGCTTTACTGGGACTGGCCCGCCTTCCCGTGGGTAGACGAGTACCCAGAATCATCTCTCCAGATGACTGATGTTTTTGGGTAACCAAGTGGTCAGCCATCAACAGAACACGCACACTACCCACAAAAACTTACACTACTCACACATCTGGCCCTTTTACAGTTGATCTTGTTCTTCACAGCGACACGAGGCGGAGCTGAACGTTCTAGGAACCGCCCCTTACGAAAACACACACACGTGCCCATGCTTCAGCTGCAGAAAAAGGCTGAATCGAACAACTCAAAAATATTTTTACAATTTATTATTATAAAATATTATTTTCTCTATTATTCTTTATTTTTACTTTGTCACTCTAAATCTTTCTTATTTTATTTATGTATTCAAGCAAAGAAAAAGGAGAAGAAGAAGACTCAAAGTTTAAACAGTCATCACCACATACAACAGCACATTGTACATGGAAACTAATAGAAAGGGACCCAAGCCAGAATATTACAGTGTCAATGTTTCTAAACACATTTAGCGTCTCATATGGTAGAGTTTTATGGTTGAAAAGAGGTGTCGCTAAAAACTTCTGCTGTTAGGCCTTCTCACAAACCGCCTCAGGATTAATCTGTACATAGTTGAAATTGGCAATCGTGTTCGGTGCGAACATATCATTGAGGCATCTGGTTTCGTTGAGTGGAGATCAATCCACTGACTGTTATTCTTAGACAAGATACAAAGATGAATGTAAAGAAAAAAATGAATCAGATCGGACCCTCCGTAATGGGTGTGAAAAGTTAACCCAGCAAATGTTGCTGATGACCTGAACAGGTACATCGCATCGATCTGTAATGAGGAAAGACCTATCATAGTGCGTCTGAACATCGTCAAATTGTGTGTGTGTGTGTGTGTGTGTGTGTGTGTGTGTGTGTGTGTGTTTATATAGCCAACTTCCTTTAATTTTTTATTAACCCTGCAGCAGGAAGAGAAGGGTACAGATATCTTGGGTTTTATTCGAATTTGTTTACTATTCGCATCTTTCGGCTCGCGTCCAAAATTTGTTGGCCTCCACTGAAATGAACTGGAACCGGATCTCACAAACTACGCGAATAAGAAGCCTTTTCTGTAGTATCTTTCCATGCGCAGCCAAAAATTGAGGTTTTCCAGAATATGTTTTGTGTGGAAGAGAGTTTCCGGAAGGTAGAATGGCGATAGACCCATCAGAGATAGTGGAGTGAAGGTAACCAGTCTGTGGAAATATTCAGGCAACCAGGATGACCCATTCTTCGGAAGCTCCAGCTGGGAGGCATATAACGACAATTTGTTCGTCATGCGCGTATCGCTGGCAAGTTTTGCATCTTTCTTTTTTAATCGGTAAAATGATGATTCGGGTTGGAGCTACAACCATCGAAAACTGTTCAAGTCACATTCACCAAGAAAAGATTAAAACGACATCGAAGTTTTCGTGTATACGTAAAAAAGGTCAGCTCCCCCTCCCCACACACACACACTTGGGCCTCACCTGGGGAGGGAGCATTGCCTTTCTGTACCACTTTGTTTATGGTGATGGCACACAGTCACGTGGGAATAATAATTCCTAAACCGAACGTTATCTTATACACAGAAATGCCTGCTACCAATTCCTTATACGCCGGTGATTATTTGTCGTCTGCTGCATCTACATCTCTAAACAAGTCGATAGGATACCCTGTTCATCCACCCGAGGAGTCAGCCAAGCCCTTTTACCATTTTTAGAGCAATAATACACGAAGTTAGACATCGAGCATTGAGGAACATCCGCATATTCAGTGGGCGAACTGATGCTCGAAGTCTTGCGAACCCGTCTCTACTCCCAGAATGTTTGCGAAAAATCAAATCGACCCACGACTGCCATTTCACTCTGTTCTCAACAACCTGGCCAGTCTGCAAACGCCCTTGAGTTCTATGAACTGGACGGAGATCCAAGAAAATTCAGTTGTGGAGAAATCGGAGAGACGTGCCGATTTTAATCGGTTTCTGACTGTTGGTTGCCAGAAAGTGAAGATTCCCCGCTGTTGCTGCGAAGACTTCTGAGAGGAGTACGTATAAGAAAGGCAAAGACCCTAAAATACTAACGGGGAGTTCGCAGATCTTGATCTTACGCTGTATATTTTTAAATTTGTCCGCTCATAACGTATCCTTAAAGTAACCACTTTGTCTATGCGTACAGTACCTTAATTTTCATCGGGTTCTAAAATGAGTTTATTTTAATGAATCCTGGGGACTGACACTCGTTGCCCGAAATTAATAAAAACGAGCCCACACGGTTCTCTGGAAAGCGCACGCACATTCTTAAGACTCATCGAATAAAAAATCGACTTTTCTTAAACGAATAAGCTGTTCAACTTGTCTGATTGCTTGAACGTGATCCGTGGAGGATTGGGGGAACGCACTTTCGCTGTCTTTAATAACTACATCGTGTACCGCAACTTCGATTTCCCCAATAAATCGCTCGAAGCGCCACGTGCTGACAGCGGCCTTTATAGCGTCTTATAATTCTGCCAACAATTTCTTTGCCCTCCCACGTACCAATTATGAAAATTAGCCCCTTTAATTAAAGCGTCCGTTCACCCGACTCGCGATATTAATTATTTTCGGAATGTCCCGCGGAATATTTCGCATTGGATTGGAGACAACTTTAAGCGTTTCTCCGGTTTCAAACCTGGATCTGTAAATGGCCGACGAGCACCGAAACTATAGAGCAGGTTGGCATGGAAACCGAAAAAAACAACAAAGCAAATGAAGAATATTAACGTTTCTTATGGAAAGTTCCAGCCACTACAACTCTAAACTCATCCTTGCTATTTACATTTTTCATTTTTATTAACACTCATCCTTGCTATTTACAAAAAAACAAAAAACAAAAAAAAAAACAGGCCCCCTAAATTTACTTATTTTACTCGTATTTAAGTCTGGTTTCTGGGCTACCCAACTTCCCAACCTTCAATTTACCATGGTAATAATAGTTTCGACAACAAAACCAGAATTGTCATTAAGAATCCAACAGAACAAGAAGCGAATATAATTTTAATCTCCCACCTACCCCTTTTGGGCCTACATACCAACTGGCGCGGTTCGTCAGTGTCAGTGGACTATCACTTTCTTCTGAACGAATCCATTCATCGTGTTGCATACATTCGCAAAGAGGAAATGGTGGCGAATTTCTTGAGTACTGCCCATCTTGCGACCAACTGAAAATTCCATTTTTCTAACGTGATGGAGGAGTATTTTAAATCCGCAATAAACTTTAACCACTGAGATTTCAACTTTTCGCGATCTGATACCAGGGACAGATGGTCACACTGCATAACCGTGTATGCAGATGGCTGAACTCTTTCAACAAGACAACACCCAGTATCACAAGCCCGCATTGTACAAGAATCATTCGTGGATCATGTACAAGAATCATGTCCAAGCATTTCGTGTGCCTCTCCTAGCCGCCAAATTGCTCCGACATCAATCCCATTGAATGAATCCCATGAATACCATTTTGTGAGATGCGATGGAACGCAACATTCGCCAGTGTCCTGGGACGTCCTTCTGTCCTGATGGTCCAGAATAGCTGAAGACACCTTTCGCGGTCTCCTAGAGTCGATACCACAGTGTCGGGTGCAAGTGGTTATCACGGCGAAAGGCGGTCAAACACTTGGTCATATTGTACGTTACTGGGTAGGTCACGTAGGTGGTCATAATGTTTTGCCTGACGAGTGTAAATGGACTTACATTTCCGATGTTTGAACATTACTCGATAAGAAAAACTGAGATCAACGCCAAATTTTCAGGATATGTCCCGATATCCCCTATGAAGGTTTCGGGGTGAATTCCGCAGCTGCCCCTCCCCCATAAAATAAGCACTATGATTAATTGAGAACTGCAGCCTCCACTATTTTCAAAATGTTATGGCGTTTTTTGAATATTCTACATCTTTTTATCCGACATCGTATCAACAGGTTGAAGAGGGTCATTAGACAAAATTCAGAGAGGTCTTTATTTTTAATACATTCTTATACCTTTTGGGTAGCGCTTCATATACTGCGCTGTCTTTAGGGAGTGGTCGAGTCTGGGGCCGACGCAATGAAAGCAATATCGTAGACAGATTCAAACGAGTCCAGGTGAAGTTCAAAATTTGATGTACGATTATGTTTCTGAAAGTAGGTTAGGTGTGTGTTAAGCGCCAAAGCAACTAAGACCATGAGATCAGTAGAGTATGCTTGCAAAAAATAAAACATCCTGGTGTTTTTGACAGGATTTGAACCTTTTTCACCCAGCGTGGATTTCTGAAAGTGCATACATTCTGTATCCGGAATCCGCACACAAAAGTTTTCCTGTAACTCCTCTCGAAATTTCAGCCTGTCTATAAAATAACAATAAAGAGAGAGAGAGAGAGAGACATTCACAACTTTGAATTCACAACTGGGGCGTGTTCAACTGGAACACGTTGGGACCTCTGGTACGTCTAGACACATATCTGAACGGTCGCGGTTACGTGTCCATTCTAGCAGACCATCTGCATCCCTTCATGATCATCGTGCACCACAGGGCAATGGACTCTTCCAGCAGGACAATGCGCTCCCCATAGAGCCGTGGTTACTAGAACATGGTTCGATCATTCTGCAGATTTTATCACCATTGAATGGCCTCCTCGTTCACCGGACATGAACCCTGTGGAGCATCTTTGGGATGTTGTGGAAAGGTCCGTTCCAGCTTCGGATTCTTCACCCAGGAATGCGACGGAATTATGGACAGCGGTGCAGCAAGCACGGATGGAAATATCTGTGGAACGCCTTCGTGAACCCTGGTTTTGGCGCATTATAACCTTAGTTGCTGATGCGCCAATAAAACCCAACAACCAACCAACCTTCGTGAACTAGTGGACTCAATAGTTCGCCGTGTGACTGCCCTTATCCGGGCGACAGGTGCCTCCCCGTTACTAGATAGTTATCCCATGATTTCTGTCCACTCAGTGTATTAGTTCACTCAGTAACTTACTGAGTGTTAATTAGTAATTAACACTCAGTAAGTTAGTTATTTTCTTTTCTCTTCTATTAATTACGTGTTCAGTAAGTTAATTAGTTATTTTCTTTTTCCTTCTATCAATGACGGCCAAAAAAATTTTAAAAAATCAAAATTAATTTAAGAAATAAAACTGGAACGCACCTGAAATGTGCGTACATCGCCCAATTGATTCGTACTTATCGATCTGGTTTTGTTCGGTTCATTAATATGCATAACACACGCTCCATTAATTCGCAAAAAAAACAACTGTACCGGAAAGTGGAGTTTTTATTGAAGTGCGCGTGGTTAAATACTTTTAACCGTTCTTAATTTCTTCGTTCTATCGCTCCAAGAAAACGAAGTACTTTCTGATATATCGATTACGATCGAAAGCAGATTCTCCCGCGAAACTTCGGCTACTTCCAATTAATCATCACCGATTAAGTCACAACCGCATTTAGTGTTTCGCTCCTAAGCAACCATCGAACGCTGCCCACTGATCCGTCTACCCCGATGTTCGCCAATTTTCTTCATTGCAGACTTCGTGGAATTGCGTGTAACGAGACTTAATTTGTGCGCGTGCGCATATAACCTTCGATATAGATCGTGGCACTGCCGACAACACCTATCTATAGCTCCGAGAGAGACAACGATTGATAGATGTTGTCACTTGAGAACGAAACACACAGTTTGGGTTCAAAATGGCCACTACTCGACCACTCGATAACTTTGGGCAAAATGGTCAAGTGGTTGAGTACTCGCAATTTCACTTATTGAAGTACAATTGAATTAAACTTCAGTAATGAAAATTTCCAAAAATTTAAATATTCTTTTAAGTTAAGTCTTCGGTAGAGACAGTTCACTACGATTTACAATACTTCACATTTTGCACTTAAGATGGTGAGCACTTGGTAGCGGTCCACGTATTGCGCTGAGAAAGAAGTAATTTGGGAAACCAGTTTTCCTCTAAATTTAAAAGAAAACAGTGTATATCCATTTTTGTTCCAAGCTTCAGAAACAAAACCTTACGAAACCTTTGAAACTTGGCTTTAAACAAGTACAACCATCATCGTATATTAAAATCCAAGCGAAGCGCTTTAAGAAGATGTACATCTACCTTCAGTACGGTGGTCATTTCGTTTTGTAAAGAAGGACGCATTGGTGGTTCTACGATCCATCCTTCTGGTTTCATCAGATTCGGGTGTAGTTGAGAATTATCGTGCCGGAAAGTGGATGATCCATTTCTGTAGAAGCGGGGTATAAACACCACTGAATTGTCCACGATGTCAGAAATGACATCCCATGAGTCGAAATCGAAGGTTTTTGGCAGTACGGCAAATAGCCCGAGTCTGAACGAGAGGAATGGACGATTAAGCTTCTTTGAAACGTTAACACCTTACCGGGAGTCACTAATTGTTGGACGTATCCGAGTAGTCAGGAGCGTGAGTGCAGTAGCACGCGCTCTTTGAGTGGACCGGGGTTCAAGCCTCGTGGCTGCTAAATACGATTAACATTTGCATCAATGATTTATTGTCAACTCTACTAAACTGGTGGTCGTGCTGGAGTATAAACAAGAATATCTGCTATTGCCTGTTCCTGTGTTGGATACATCTCGTTCACATTGGGAGGGGCGTTCGTATTCTTTTGGTAGGTTTGTTTACATTTGATGGAAAGCGCGTGTTTCTCTTCGTTACTGATACCTTATACTCTACAGTGGATTACATTGTGGAAACTAGAAAAAATATCTATACACGAATCCTGGACAAAATCTCTGTATACCGGACTTACATATGGAACCCAGATAAAAGTTTTTAAATAATTAGAAATACTAATTAAAACACTAATAAGTTAAAGACACTTTCACTAATAATCATGCACTGTAGTTGCCATATATTTACGCGTTGTTGTCAAGAGACTACGCCTGTAAAGTTTAATAGAAAAAATGAATTAAACTGAAAATTAAAAAAGCTTCATTGATACTGGGTTTCACGCACAATTCGATACTACTGCGGGAAGCCTGAAAGAAGAGGAGTGGAGGATAGTGGGGAGAGATGACTCTGCCATGGTCCTGTGAAGACTTTTAAGGGTTCCCCAGAAGGAAACAAGAGAATACGACATTTAATACATCAAAAAGTCCTTTCTGTCTTCGTGCAGCTCAGCTGCACAATAAAGACATTTTAAAATGGTCGCGTGTGTTGTAACATGGTCTCATAGGCGAGGTGGAGCTGAAGCCCCAACAAACTCAAGATCTGATGCGCTGGCAGCACAGTGGTTACGATCGCTTGTGCACAGTGTGGAAAACGCTGAGATTCGACTCTCATCGAGACGGGAGAAGTTTTTATTTTATTTTAACATATAATTAATATACACAACAGGCATGCGTCCAGTTAAAGTGTATAACAGAGCAAAAAAAAGAAAAAAGATAACAGAACAAAGATTGTACAAAACATAAAAATAAATAACAAACTTTACACAATGAAAGTTCATTCAAACAGGAAAAGTTCAATTCAAGAAAATAAAAAAAAAGGTATTCATGACATAAGTCCAGTGCCATGAGGAAAATTGCAGAGAGCAGATAGCTGCAGGGAGCATCATCATCTCACACACACACGAATAGATGAGGACATCTTAAACCTTGAATTCATCCGTCAACCAGCCAACCTACTCCAAATAATTCTGTGAAACTCTTTCCTGTCCACAACCATCCAGATCAAACTTGTTCATGAGTGCCAATGTTTTTTTAAAGAAGGAGTTCCTGGATATCTCTAATCTAGATTTACTGATGTGGAATGTCGTCTTCTGTCTAGTAACCACCGCTGGAGAGTGAAGATCAAGGTGGCATGGAAGATCAGGTAGGTAGGTAGAACCAGTGAAGATATGATACAACTGTTTAAGATTCAATACAATTCGCCGAGTTTCCAAAGATTGAAGCTTGAAGTAAGAACAGAGATTCCGATAGAAAATTCTGTGGTAAAACATGGGATTACGTCTGAAAAGACAGTGGATGAATTTCATTTCCAGCGATTCTATTTGCTGTATCAAATATGAATAGTGTGGGTTCCATACGGGAGAAGCGAATAAGAGCAAAGAGAACTGAGGATCTTTGAATCTATATGTCTGCCGTTTGATGAAGCTAATTTGTTTTTTCGCTTGGAGTAATATATTCCTAATATGTTTATCAAACCTAATATATTTATCATAATATCCTAATATGCTTATCAAACCCACATCCATAGGTAAAGCAACACCCAGATCTTTAACATCGGTAACTCTTGTAATCGGATATCCTTGATATAATATTGATTTACTAAAATCATAGATTTCCTCGAACATGCACAGGAAATTTACTGCATTTGCTAAGATTAACCGTTGAAAGGAACCCAATCAGCAGCTTGAAGAAAAGAGTTGAAAACATCTTGAAGGTGATCTGCAAGGTGATTGTGCTAATAAGGTGATCGGTGACTGCGTCGAGATCATTAATCTGTGGGAACGAGAACCAATCAATGTTATCAAGTTCACGTCCTAATAATTGCCAGTCTGCTTTCCTAAAGTTCAGCTTGGCTGGAACAAGAGTAGTGTGTTCACTTTTCTGTGATATGTTTATTTGACAGCTTAAAGCCTTGTGATAAGATGGCAGAAATGAAACTGCTTGGATGCAAAAATGAGATCCAGCAACGCCTTGCCTCTAGTACAAGTATTGTTACACTGCTTGAGGCCCAGTTCAGATATGATGTCATATAGCAGCCTAGTTGTAAGGCGTGACTCCTCAATGCCTAATGTAAAATGTTGAATATTGAAGTCTCCAAACAAGTAAACCTCGTCCGACTGGTGAAAAAACTTTCAAGCTCATAAAGCGCTTACGACAGCCTCTCCGTAACGAGAAGATCGACCAAGGCGGAAGGTAGCTGCAATGAGAACAGTGTTATTATGAAGATTCAGCTGAGAGAAGATCCCTTCGATATTGTGGAAACGTCTGTGCATTGTTACTACAAATTGGTTTGAGATAATGATCGCGACACCACTTCCCCTAGATCCCCTGTCTCTTCTGAGGACAGTATGGCCCACTTCCGAATCCAGAATCCATCCATCGCAGCCATGTGAAGATATATACATCAAACTGGAGAGAGAGAGAGCAAAGCAAGATTCTAAATTTGTCAATTTTATTCACTAGACTCCTACAGTTGTGATAATATATACGAAGAGATTGCTGATAGCCATTATCGCTGTCCCTGCATGGACAGAAACAGTAGAGGCCTGAAAAGGAAGGAGAACAACAAGAGTTGTATCTGCACCATGATTGCTAGCTATCATTCTGTACATTGTTTGTACTCTTGTTGTAGATTTTAAATGGTCTGATTGTTAATCCCGGAGGCCAATATAGGGATTCCAATAGTTTCTCCAATGGTATTGCAGGTGACCAGGAAAGAAACGTAAGAGGGATTCGAATCATCGAGACGGGAGAAATGTTATATGGGCTCCTTTCTTTTCTTTTTTTTTTTTACATCAGTCGAGTAGAACCCTCTGACGAGGGTACTACCCGAAAATTGGGTTTTTCATCCAGTAAGCACAACAAAACACGCTCAGTTTATAAATAGAATACAGTGCGCCTCATGGCCTTATTCAGCTTTGTGCAACAAATAACGCTCACCCTCGCAGCGGTTCCACGTGTACGAAGAGTTCGTTTACAAAGAGAGCAGACGTGTTTCTGGAATTATGAGGCGACGAACTCGCTGCTTTTGTGGGAGCGCGAGGCTTGCGAGGCCTCGCGACAATCCAATGAACGCATCGGACCGTGTTTTGAATATGTGATCGATCAAGCTTTCCTTATCAAACAACACCACTCTACTACGGCTCACAATAAAGGAGCAACAGTCCACACATTTCTTCACGCAGTTGGAGGCGGTGGAAGGATTGGTTTTCGCAGGCTGCAAACCAGAGGCAACGATTATTTCTCTTCCCCATTATTTATTTTCTGTCTTAATTCAGTTAAACACCGGTTTAAGAAGGAGGGAAAATTATTCTCCATTAAAAGAAAAAAGACAGAAAATCTGAATAAAATTAGCAAGCAGTCTTTATTATTTTTCATAAAACAGAAAGTTATAATTTTGTTGCTGTGTAACTCTGGCCACATTTTCACTGGCAGACATGACCAAAAAAAAAATATATTATATTAAGAGTCACCTGGTAATTCCTTACATATACCGACCACCCTCGCTCCACACAGTCCTACACCACAGGTCCACGACCTTTTTTTTTTTATATTAAATCTGCTTATGATATTGTGTCAATCCCTACTCTTATACATCCTAAAAGAATATTTCAAGGCACCAAACCAAATAGTCACCATTTTGGAGTCTTTATTACACTGGAGAGAGCTAATTATAGAAAATGAATCTCGCCAAAAATCTATTTATGCAACGAGGGGGGTGCCTCAGGATGGGGTGATGTCGACCACCCTCTTTACAATTCTTCTTGAACCATTCCATGCTGCCCATCCAAATTTCTGCTCCTTCGCCGATGATTTTAATTTTTTTTCTTATTTCAAAAGATCCCAAACAGATTCAAGAAATTAATAACCAAACCTCCAATCAAATTCAACAATTGATAGATTATGTACAGATAGCTGGATTGGACTCCAACTAAACAATGCGAAGTCAGCCCATTATGAAGAGGAAGTTCAGGAATGACATCCGAGTTGTAGTTAATGGCGAGACGATTCCAAAAGTATCATCGCATACTGACCTACGGTTAACGTGGAATGAAGATTTAAATTTCAATGATCACTTCCTGAAGGCAAAGAAGAAGAAGAAGAGGACCTATGCTGCATTCGGGCTATCCGCTAGGAGCTCGTAGGCCCACAACATCAATCTGCTTTGTCAATACATTGATCGGTGTCTCACTCCTATACCTTTCAGATATGTATCTGAAATGAGGTCCTCAGCACCTGCCTCTCTGCGTAACAGATTCTTGGCGATGGAATACTGGATTCTGCGGTGGCTGAACCGTCTGGAAGGGAACCCATTCACCATCTCCAAATCTATTCTTTTAGTAAATCGAGGCATCACCCCCTGGAAGCTCACTGTTCTCAAAAAATCATTCTCTAAGCTACTGACCCGTCAGATTGTGTCCCATCAATAGAGGATGTGATCTCACTTCAATAGAAACCACCAGAGCGGGCAACGTCCACTTACAATGAAGCTCACTATCTGGACTCCCTGAAAGGAATGTTCTCATGTAATATGATTCAACACCTTCTCCATAGATCCAAGTAAGTTTGGAGAAAACAGAAGGTACAGAAGCCAAATTGTGGATGAAATCTGGACCAAATCACCAGAATTACTACAAAATTTAAATGAGAAATGTAAATAATTTAATACAAAAATATATTTTAACAGCAAAGCAAATTGTAATGGGAGAAGAAATGAAATATAGCACAACCTGTATTTGTAATTACAATATTAATTTAATATCAATTTTATATTAAAGTTACCGCTATTAAGTGAATAGAATTTTCTAAACAACCTCATTATTTTAAATATCGAAAATTTGTATAAAATTGTACGCTGTATTTAAAAAAAAAAATAATAATAAATAATATATATATGTATATATATATATTTGTACACCCTCCTAGCCCACTGGCTATTCAGGGGGTGAACCTAAGGTTAATAAACAGATGATAATAATAAATAATAATATGTGTGTAAATTGCTTGTATTCTCTGGTCGATTTGCCTGTTTTGCTGGATGAAAAACCCCTAGTTTCTGGGGAGGAAAAACCTTTTTGCTATCTACGCCTGGAACCGACTAACTTGGCCACGGGGTGAAAAAATTCCTCTCGTCATCGAAGGGATTCGAACCGGGCCTTTTCCTCCCGGTGTGGCAAGGACAGTGACGATTCCAGTGCAACCCGCGCAAACGGCCGATATGACCAATAGACTAAAACAATTTTGTCTTCTTTATAAAAAAATATATATTTATTTTTTTTTATAATACGAACAATTTATAAGTGGCCGCGTGCCCGTGTATTTTCCTTCGCATTCCGCTCGTGGCACGTGAGCCAGTGGCTCGCCATTCCCCGCTGTCGGTACTCAAGAAACGATATCGAGCGATTTTCATGTTTTGGGCAGCCGAGGTTAGATTTGTACGGCCGTTCTATTTCACACTGGGGAGGGTGCGTGCCAGATGTGGGGCCATTTGTTCATTAAACCGCGCTTTTCCAAACAAGATGGCGTTTAATTCTTTTGGTAGGGCAGACTACAGTGAGACAGCCGGTTAATCTGCCTGCCAGAGACGCGCATTAAATTATCTCTCCAGGACGCTCAACCTTCCTTATTCTTACGTTTGAAGACATTTATGGGCCGCCTCAACCTCTCCTCGAAGAACGTGAAACAAATCGTAATTAGAGAGTTCCTCTCGTCGTACAATCTGTTTGTATTGACGTCGCCCAATTACTCTTTGCGGCACCGATAACATCAGCGTCTGCTCCGAACATCCTTCGGTTACGGCAGTCGTTTGTGTGTCAACAGCGTTTACGAGAGCTAATTCGAGCCGATAATGCGATACGAAGCGAATGTCAACACGACCACGTTTGCTTTCCTTTTATCGTCTGCAAGCGAGAACGCCTCTCGCAAACGTCAAACGCGGCGACACCTGTGCCAAAACGCCTTAGAACAATGCACGCGACGTCCGCGCGGCTCGATTTCGCGTGCTGCAGACAGAGAATGCGCGCGCACCAATGGGTGGAGTGGGACAGAGATAACGATTAGAGTAATTGCACCAAATTCTTCCGGACCCGTTATTTATTTATTGTACAAAAAGACAATCGTTGCGGAAGTGCGCCACTGGGAGTTAACGATGCCTGATGGCACTGCGGTTAATCAGCAATTATTCATTACGCCAGTAATTTCATTTTTAAAATTATCGCTCTTTTTCACACGCGCATTAAAGCCGATGCTCCAATTTACTTAGGTTCTGAGGGGGGGGGGACGAACTGCCCCTCCGAGATCTGCCACTGGTTTTCTAAATAAACGTTTCATTAGTAAAAAGGAAAACACTGGACCAAAATTTGTCAGATCAGAAAGCACGATTGATTGAGAAACTTTTTCCGCTCGGCAGGAAATAAACTTCTAAATGCACTCGCGTCATTCATCAAACGTTTTGGAATTTTGTCAACAACAGAAAACCCACACCCATTTGCAGGGGAAGGCAATCGATCCATTTGTGGGAAACTAAATCTCTAAAGACACATCGACATACAAAGTAATATATTTGGAGCGCAGTAGCGAGATTGATCGTAAAAAAAAACATTTTTTTTTCTAATCGAAGCTTCGATTCGATAAATGTTTCTCTATCCGTACAAATGTAAGATCCCTATCTTACGAGTCTAAAAAAATAATAAATTTTTGTGCTTTGAAATTTATTATATTTTTAACAGACGGGTTAGGCAAATTGCCCATGGTTCCACAGTTGTTTGTTTGGGGTAGAGCGCGGGTTAGTTGTGAACTCGGACCTAGGGTGTAGAAAAAAAAGATTAAGGGATTAAAAGGGTAAAGTTGGCGGCAGCTACGAAAACAAAACGGGTATTTCTGCGGAAGGATGGCTTGTCCATACAGAAGAAAGTTCCCAAGACAAAGGGCGAATAAGAATAAAGATGAAGAAAGAGAAATTAAGGGTGATTGTTCAAGGAAAGGAGGCAGAGGGATGATCAAAAAGGAGAAACACGGAGAGGAGAGAGACAGATTTTTGGGGGTTTTTGGAAATGGGAGTGAGAACAGGGCCGGCGCAGTTCAGTGGGTAATTAATAAAAGAAAATGATGGGAAAGGTTAATAAAATGTTGTGAGAAGTGAATATAGCCGCTAGAAAGTCTAAATGAATAGCCAGAGCAGTGTCCCAGAAGAACCTTTGTATTGTGGAGAGAACCAGCAAAGAACGCAGTCCAGAGATGTACACCTAGTGGACCAGTAAGCCAGACCAAGGAAGACGGACGACATAATCAGGAGCCAGGAACCCTAATGAGGCAGTGGGAAGAAAGAAAGGCAGAGAAAGTAAGTCCTGGAATTTTCATTATGTTAACTGAAAGGCAATGAATAGGACTGATAGGTCGAGCTCAATACTTTATTTTAAAAAAAAAGGGTTACCTAGCAAATGTAAAAGCACATGTGCAGTAATGCATTAGATGTTATTGTCATTAACAAACAGTTAGTGGTCTGAGTGGAGCAACCAGTTTGTTCATAACCCACAGAGATCTGAGGGCCAGAGAAGGTTATGTGCCCAATTTGATGTTCGTGTGTATGAAGAGAGAGAGAGAGAGGGAGAAAATAATGTAATTATGTAATGTTGAGGTTGTGAAACGCTTCCAAGAGGTTGGTTAAAAAAGGGGAGGTCATATGCGAGTGGAAGAAGGGATGAGAAAAAAATATAAGATGATTATATTTGTATGGGAAAGTAGAGAATATACGAGAGGTTATCGACGTGTACTAAATTGAAGGATCGGAGGTACCCACCGAAGAGAGAGATCCTTAAGAGCCTGACCTTGGCCAGGCAAAGTGCACATTAATAAGGGCAGCATAATAATGCCCAATATATTGTAAATAATGTTCAAAGCGATGTCTTTATGAATGTGTTCTGAATATTTGTTGGTCTTACGCTAATTCCGGTTCTGTCCATCGCCTCCCGAATCAGTTCATTTTTTTTTTTATTCTTTAACTAAATTATTATATTAGGGTCACCTGGAAAATTACTTTCAACTACCCATGCATATTGGGTCTGTAAATCGTGTGTTCCCTCTGGTCGATTTTCCTGCTTTGCTGGAAGAAAAACCCCAGTTTTCCCGGGGGGGGGGGGGCTCTTGCTATCTACGCCTGAGACCGACTAATTGAGCCACGAGACCGTCTCGGTTTCAAGTTGAGGGATTAGTGACCTTTAAATTCTATAAAAGTGCCATAAACACTTTCTTTATTATTGTTACTGGTTTTAATTAAATCATAATTAAAAGACGACCGTTTTCAATTCAGTATAAAAAGCTTTTTTTTTTTCTTTTATAATAAAAAGTGAATGGAGGGCGAGAGCGATGGAAGAGTAGAATTAATCATTTTCCACGGTGGGGCGTTCCAATGCACCTTGGAGGGTAGCGTATAAAAATTAATTAAGGTATATTTGGAAATTCATAAATACATTCGTACGTAATTAAAATTCGACAATTAAAATTCCTTAAAGGAAAGAATCGAAAGGAACCCCAGCCTCCTCCTTCACCCTCGAATACTGCAATATAAGGACTTGGAAGCGGAAAGGCTTAGTTGGACGAAGAGAGCAGATGGTACACGTACTTGCGCAGGTACACCAATCATAAATCGCGTTCCAATAGCTTGCCTCGCATAAGGTCAAACTATTAGAAGCATTCGAAAATGCATTTTTAAAATATACTTTTAAAATCCTTTGTAAATATTTATTTCAAATATACACAACAGGCATGCGCCCAGTTAAAGTGTAAGACGGAGCAGATATCGCCTTACCTTTCTATTTATTTAAGTTGGCTGGTAAAGCTGCGCAGTGCTGGCCAAAGTGAACCTCATCCATCACTCACTCCTGCATCATTAAAGAAAGCGTGAAAATTAAGCCCAAAAAATCTGTTGGAATAAGAGAGCAGAATCGAATTGGGAATCACCCATTTGGTTACTGAATTGCAAACGATTTTCTGAGCAGCGTTTTATTTGACCCGCACAAATATCGGTTGCCGCAATAAATTGTAATCCCGCAAGGGTTGTGCCCGCTTTCTTTTATGGCACCTACCTGCGTTTCATCGACCTTCGAAGACGCCGTGCATTCCGTTAAGTCCACTTTTTGCTATCGGGAACGGGCGGAAAAGTCGAATTATTAGTGAGCGGGGGCCGCACTCGCTTCGAGGCCCGACGTCCTTCGAAAAACCGACTAAATAACGAACAAACGCGCTCAATAAATTTGTGAATGCCGCAGCCACGCCATATGGCCCGTACACGCGCTCGACCACTCTATACACACGCTCGTAAAGTTGTTTTGCGCATGCGCAGCAAGTTTAGACATCGTAAGGTCTCTCGCCAATTATTTTGTGTTTGCAATTCATTCGCCGTTGCTCTGAAGCTCGTTCTTTGGGAAAATGCAGACAACGAAGAGGGGTTTATTTGGAGAGAGGGAGAAATTATTAAAGTACTCACCGAAGTAAATAGGCTAGGGCTGTGCCGCTCTTACTATCGAGTCCCAACACACTTCGATCTCTTTGAACAAGAATGGAGCAGTTCAAGAATAAAAAGCGGAATATTATTTTATTCTGAAATGAAAGGTTCAATTTTTACATTAATTTCATTTTAACAAAGTTGCTTTTATCACATGTATTTTGTACTCTAATGCTGTACACTTTTAAAATATTACTTTTAAATTTTTAAAATATTAGAACGGCGTGTCTTTTTAACTTTTTGAACAATATGGTGTGAGTAAACGTGCAAAAAAGCGGCCACCAAATAAAAGCTTCTACTGAAAGGACAGAATTCGTGGACACCTGGTTTCTGGGTGACCCGACGCTGTTACCCCTCTCGCTAGTGGACGAACCCATCGCTTGGCAGATGCACTGCATTCACGTACACGGTAATTCGATGTCAGCGTGGAAAAACGTCGTGAGTTAACCGACTTTAAAGAGGAATGATAGTGGGTGCCCCACACATGGGTCACTCTATCGCGGAGGTGATACAGAAGTTGCACTGTCCCCGTTGGCCGTCGACATCTGTCTCGCATAGTTTCAGCCAACCGGAGAGCGACAGTGGCACAAATCACCGCTGCTCCAACGAGGGAGGTGTCAGAAACGTGTCCACCAAGCAGTGGCGCGTTACCTTCATGGGCCCCAAGGAAAAATGTAATTTGGGGGCCCCATCTAAAGAAAAAAACTAATAAAGAACATTTTCAATTTCATTTTATTGTGACAACAAAACAAACAAACTATATGACATAAGAACTAGATATAAAATTTCATCAAAATCGGTAAAACCATTTTTGAAAAAAAAACGTAATTTTTAAATTAATCTTCACGGTCATTGACTTCTTGTGAAGAAGCTTGAGCCAAAGCCGGCTATTTTTATGTAGTGTGTGTGTGTGTGAGTGTGTAAGTGTAATCATATGTTTTGTTGTTGTGTTGTCGGCTGGCACTGGCTCTTAGCAGGTGGGAAACAGCAACACCTGGTCATCGCGTCCCACCCCATCCCCGCCACGTGGAGGCGGCCAGGATTTATTATCATCTCGTTGCATCTACCTAGGACAAGTCCCAAGCAGATGCAATAGAAGAAGAAGAAGAATAGAAAAAGTATTTAGGTTGGAAAAGTATGGGAATTGGTAAAAGGTTGGGAAAGAATAGTGAAGCGAGAGATCAAAAGATGGATCCATCGGAATTAGAAAAAACAGAAGAGAGAGCAAGTAAACAGAAAGAGAGAGTGGTGAGAGAGGAAGAACATCATCAGTGAAACATCAATCTTCAATGTAGATGATGAAGCCATAGACTTGAAACTAGAAGTTGAGTAGTTTTATGTACAGAGTCCTAATTCTAGGAGAACCGCTTCCAAAAACACAAATAAAGTCTTCAGTCTTCCAGGAGATGAAGTCATACCACCAGTCTTGAAGTTAGGACAAAGCTATCTACAGATCCAAGTCCAAGGTAAGTTTCCTCTTGAAAACATATTTGATATATATATTTTATTTTTATTATTACTTTTTTTTTTTCTTTTTATCATGCGTATCTCCGGTCTTCGAATGAGCACAGCCGAAAGTCTTCAAACTTCAGAAAGTAAAGTCCTCAGAAGAAAATCGAAGGAAAGTACACTTCAATCATCAATAAGAAGTGGTAGGTAGTTCTACAATGTAATGGGTGTCCTCAAAGAAGTATTACTTGCTCCAGAGAAGGTATTTGTCAAGCACTTATGGGAGACTTGTAAGTGGAATCAATGCTAAGATTTGAGCGGATTCTCCGGACCACTGGCAAAGATAAAAACTAGAAACCATCAGAATTTAATGATGTAATTACAGATTCCGAAGAACACAAGCATTATTTACATAGTTATTTTTTTACAGTGGGAAACTTGCAACACACAGTCAATACTTATTTGACATTTAATCAGAATCTCAATGATATCCTGGAAGTCAACATTAAGACAAAATATTCGAGGAAATTAAACACATAACCAAGGATATTATACAAAGATATCACACAATATTATAACCTTTCTCACCTTAAAACCATCTTGCGGCTTCCAAGGTTGAAAGTTCGTGAAAAAAGATGGCACTTATTTTATTATTTATTTATGATTTCCATAAGAAGAGAAATTATATAAAAGCATCACTATCTAAAGTTTTACTAATACATATTTTAATCGTGATATCCACAGGAAGTCTAGAAATTAATTCTTGCTGACAAGGAAACCAGAACTGAAAGTTCGTTAGTAAAAAAACAGCAATGAGTTTTTGAAACAGTGATTTTGGAGGACCACCCTCTTATCCGGGTCCTAAAAAAATTAAATTATTATATTACTGTCACCCGTAATTCATTATATAAACCCTTATTTGTGTCTGTAAATTGCGTGTGCTCTCTGGTCGATTTTGCCTGTTTTGCTGAACGAAAAATACCACAGTTTCTGGGGAAAAGACCTTGTTATCTACGGCTGAGACCGACTAACTCAGCCACGGAGTGGAAAAAACCCATTAATCTTCCTCATATCATCGACGGGATTCAGACCCGGGACTTTTCTACCCGGTGTGGGGAAGACAGTGACGATACCACTGTGCTACCGCGCAGATCGGGGCCCAAGGCGGATGTCTTTCTTGTCTATAGGATAACGCGCCACTGCCACTAAGACCATCAGGCGATCATTAGCCGCAATAGGTTATCGGAGTCGCCGACCCACCAGAGTCTTATTGCTAACACCACGACACAGGACTCTACTCCTCAACTGGAAAAAGAACAACGGCACTGGACCTTGAATGATTCGAAACGAGTCTCCTAGTTCGACGAGTCCAGTTTCCAGTTATTTCGAGCGGATGGGAGGGTGTGTATCTGGCGGAAACCGCTGCCAGATATGCACGCGTCATGCCAACAAGGAACTGTTCAGGCCTGTGGACGGTCTGTAATGGTCTGGGGCGTGTTCAACTGGCACACGTTAGGACCTCTGGTAGTTCTACCCATATCTCTGAACGGTCCAGGTTACGTGTCCATCCTAGCAGACCATCTGCATCCGTTCATGGCCATCGTGTACCAACAGGGCAATGGATTCTTTCAACAGGACAATGCACCTGCTGAAACCATGTTCTAGTCACCACAGAGCCGTGGTGACTAGAACATGGTTTGAAGATCATCGTGCAGATTTTACTACCACGGAATGGCCTCCCCATTCACCGGACATGAACCCTGTGCAGCATCTTTGGGATGTTGTGGAAAGATCTCTTCCAGCTTCGGATGCTCCACCCAGAAGTGCGACGGAATTATGGACAGCGGTGCAGCAAGCATGGATGGAAATACCTGTGGAACGCGTGGACTAGTGAACTCGATGTCTCCCCGTGTGACTGCCCTTATCCGGGCGAAAGGTCTACTCGTTACTAGGTAGGTGGGATACCTACCTACCTACCTACCCGTTACTAGGTAGGTATCCCATGTTTTCTGTCCACTCAGTGTGCTTACCCATATATCTTAATTATTAAAGTATGCAGTGTAGATACTACGATGGTAATTTTAAGTATAAACAAGCAATTATTATCTAAGTTCAAAGTTCTTTTAATTAGTCAAAGTCAATTAAACCTGCATGAAAAAATAAAATAAATAATAATAATTCATTCAAAATTTCTCGATCGCTAAATATGAAACTTAACCAAACTATCTGCCTTGGTCACCTCGAAAAAGTCTGCGATTGCTTAATCTAAAATATTTTGCCCAAGTTTAAACTTCATGAGACTGAGAAATTTTCATTTCTAACGTTGTTCCTCGTACTCGTCAAATATACCTCCCTCGTTCATTTTATTGATTGCTTCGGAACGTTATCTCAACAACTTGAAGGTCCCCCATGAAGATGTTAGCTACCGACCTTTGCAATCCGTATCTCCTTAGCTGGGATTAGTATTGTGTTAGTACCAGCCAATGGCGCCCTCAGAAATTTTTCCAGGGGGAGGGGAAAAATATACTGGCACTGAAAAACAACTAAAGAAGTATAAAAATGGCTGAGCAGGGCCAGAAAGCAGCTGAGCAGCGCTAAGAACAGAATTTGCCCTCTTGTGAGAAAAATATCACACGAATTATATTAAAATTGAAAAAACTAGGGCCACGTGCTCTCCCCCCCCCTCCCTTTTCCCCTTACTGCGGGCGTCCATGCTATTAGCCTACAGTGCAAGGAAGCCACAGGCTTTTGCTGCATCGGCTTAAAAAAAAAAAAAAAAAAAAAAAAGAAGATAACAGATTATACATTTCGCTCCTCACATGGGTACGTACCTATCCAGTTGACTCTGAATTTCTTCAAACTGTCGGCCTCAACTATTTGCGAGGGCAACTTGTTCCAGCTATCAATGACTCACTGGCTAAAAGAAAACTTCCTACAATTTAATCTAAACCTCAATCCTGTAATTTGAATTTATGATCCCTACTTTTGGAATTCTTTATAACGGTGAGAATTCCACCTTCATTCATTTTACTAATCTCTCTCTCTCTCTCTCTCTCTCTCTCTCTCTCTCTCTCTCTCTCTCTCTCTCTCTCTCTCTCTCTCTCCAGTCATAAACCTCAATCAGATCTCCTTTAAATTCCTGGTTTCCATGCTCTCTAGCCCACACAATCGGAGTCTTTCCTCGTCCTGAAAAAAAACCCCTCGTGTTTCCGGGGAAGGGGTGGAATCTTACTGTCCACGCCTGAGACCGATTAACAGCCTCGAAGTGAAAAATAGCCCGTGAAAGTTTCTGAGTCATTGACGGGATTCGAATCAGGCCCTTTCCACTCGGTGTAGGAGTGGACAGTGACATTAACAACCACTGCGTTACCTGCGCGGACGCGTTAGGTTGGACCCCTGTTGTTTCTGAATCACAATCCCCTGCCTTCTGCCCTGCATCCACCCAGAAATCCGTCTTAGAACTTTACCAGTAATCCCAACCTGTTCAAGCTTATACAGTAACCTCTCATGAGGGACAGAATCAAATGCTTCGCTAAAATCCAAATAAACTATGTCGAAATTGTTTCCTAAATTCAGCTCATGAGTAACTGTGTAAAAATAGCCTACTAAGTTAGAATGCCGTATCCATCTAAATGTCCCTGGATGGCGTTCTATGCCGCTAAGATTTTCCCTACCACTGAAGTCAAACAACCGTCTGTAGTTACCTGCTTCACTCTTAAAACCACCTTCATGTATTGGAGCTTCTCCAATCCAAAAGAATCTCCCCCGAATCCATATATGCCCTCATAATTAACCTCAATGGTACGATACACTCTCTGGCCACCTCCTTCAAAATTACTGGGTCTAGGCTATCAACTGCAGGAGCATTACGTGTCTTTAGACAGAAAGTTACACGATTTCATAATCGTTTACCCGCTTTGTTTGAGGGATGAAAAACCTGTTTCCATGAGGAAAAGATCATGCACCAGTCTTTCAATGCCTCCCAAACGGAAGTATTTCTCAACTTGGACCTACGACGCAAATCGAACTTTGTATTTTTACCCATGGTGCGAGATGCATGTCGGGTGTGTAGATCAATGACATTATCCACGGTGCTGCCCACAAGAATTCTGTAATTCTGTTGCCAGTTTTAGACAATTACTTATGTCGATTATATCGATCAAAACTCTGGATAATTCTGACAGCATTTTATGAGAGAACTTTTTCCATCATTTATTTCCGTTCCTGCAGTTAACGTTTTACGACTGAAGCCGAAGTTTCGAACATAAATTGAGCTAATAAATTTTTAGTGGGCAGAATATAAAAAAAAAAAAAAAAAAAAAATTGTGTTTGAAGTACGAAATATGAGTTAAATCTGCAGAATAGTCTCAAATAACAAAGAGGATTGATGATGCTCTGCTCAACGCTATTTGTTTCATTCAGTTTACTAATGCGCTCAAAATTAGGAATATTAAAATAGAAAGCACGCTTGAAATAAAACATTACACACAGATAAAGCTACAAAAGAGTGATGCTGAAACTTATCACGAGTGGTAAAGTTCGGAATTCAACCGATATCAGGCTGTGAGGTTGTGTGGAAGGATGGGATTATATTAGAATTATTTGTTTCTCGCATTAAGTTTATGTCCTGATTATGGCCCGAATTCCATATTTTATTACTCCATTACCAGAACTTAAAACACGGTAGTCTCCTAAATTTGTAAACTTGTTCTCGTAGTACGCCAACAATGTATTGGGACTTCATAACGCCCTTTGTCCCTTCGCCAATGTCGTTTGAGAAAATCAGAAAAAACAGTGATCCAAGAATCGATCCTTGGGGGACCTACTTCTGTCGTAATACCACTCTGAAGAATATCTATTAATCACAACTCTCTGCCTTCTGCTCTGCAGCCACTCTGCAACCCATCTTAGAATCTTTCCAGTAATCTCAACATGTTCCAACTTATACAATGACCTCTGAAGACAGATTGATTCAAATGTCTCGCTAAAATCCAAATAAATCATGTAGAAACTGTTCACTGTATCAAGATCATGAGTGTGTCAAAATAGCTCACCAAGTTAAAAAATAAAATTTTCTGTTTATACTCCGGCACGACAACCAAGTCAGTAGAGTTTACAATAAATCGTCAATACAAATATTTATCGTATTTAGTAGTCACGGGCTTGACCCCCGCTCCACTCAAGGAACGCGTGCTATGCACTCTCGCTCCTGACCACTGGGCTACGTCAGGCCCTTAGTTAAACATAATTTTTCCTTAACAAAACCATGTTTTGTGTCTTTCAGAATGCCATTTCTGCCATCCCTGGATTGCTCTTAAGCCATGATTTTCGCTGAAGTCAGACTAATGGGTTTGTAGTTACCAACTTTATTCTTAATGCCGCTTTTATGTATTGGTGATGCGCAGGCACTTCTGCACTCTAAAGGAATCTCTCTGGAGTCCAAAGATGCCCTCATAATTATCCTCAATGGTTCAATACACTCTCTGGACGCCTCCCTGAAAATTACTGGGTATGAGGAGCGTTACTTGCCTTTAGGGTCGAAGGTTTTTCTAATAAACAGTCATCTGTTATTTCGAACTCAATATAATGACTCTAACTCTTGTGTCCCTAGTGATCCGGCTTCTAATTCTTTTGAACTATCGACAAACACGAGATGCTTCTCTTAATTCATTCCTATCCGAGGAGTTTCGCAGCTCTTGCTAATGTTTAGTGCCAAATCCGGGAGGACACAAACGCAGCGAATCAGCGTGAAGGGGCATCGACCAAACTCATGAATAGTTAACGGTCGCTACGGTCGGGCTTAATTAACAGATGAGTTTACCAGCAAAGTCGGCCGCTCCTTTGGTAATAAGTTCACCGGGAAATGGCAGCAATCGCCGATTGCTTAACCAAAGAATATGAGCGCAAAAGGGGGAGGGAGAAGATTAGTCTTTTCTCTATATCGGCGTTTCCGAAGCCTTTTTTAATAATGACCCACTTAAGTTTCGAGAAATTTCGCTCAGCCATCTGTAAATCGTAGTGTACGTACAGCATATGTACTTTAAAAACAAAGGGCGATTAAGATACATCCCCTCCAAAATATTAGAAACCCTATTGTATTTGCACAGCAAAGGGAAATTGAGTAAATTGGAAACAGAGAATCATCCGATAAAGTCACGTAATAAATGTCGTTTATACTCGGTTACAGCCAGAGATTGTCAACTTTCGTGCCTAAAATACGAACCAGACTGTAACCGTTGTACCGAATATAAAGCGACATTTATTGTGACCATATCGGTTGGTTCTCTGACTGAATTCCTCGAACTTGATATCGAAATGGGGGAAAAACATGATATAATCGACTTCCAAATAGACTCATTGGAACGCGACAAGTATGGCATCGTTCGTTACCTCGCCAATCTAGGTAACTGTGTGAGGCGATGGAACCACTATAATATGAGGTGTATCACTCAGGGACATCATCAAGTTGCGGAGGGTGGAATACCTGTGTTCGGAATGTTCTTACGGCATCGATTGGGTCACAGAAAAGGCTGTGACCACTACGATGATTCATTTTCAAGTTAATAATGAGATTATATTTAGATAACTATTATCATCCGTAATCCTCTATTTTATTACACAGTGTACTATGAATCTCTGTGTGATTACTTTCATCTGAGGCCTCTGAGCACTAGAAGAGTTATTGCTGCCATCACCCTTCTAGCCAAAGTAATCACTGGAACTTATGAAGCATCTGATATCCTTAGTAAAATCAACTTCAATGCTCCTTGTAGACAAGTCAGGAATCTTTCGCCTTGACTCTGCCACCACGGACTTTATGAAGTTCAGTACTGATGAACTCCATCCACAAGTTTTCCTCTTCTTTTGAACTGCAAAGTGACTAGCTAGCATCAAATTATTGTAATTAGATGAGATTTTATATTCTCTAATTAATTTATTTATTATTTGTTTTACCGGTAACTTAATTTTGTACCTCTTTTGTATCAACGTTTATCTTCCTCTTGGATTTCATATTATTGTTATCAACTCTGTTCATTGCCCGCTCTCACATACACTCTTAATGGTTACCTTTTCTCTATCTTCTTATTAATTAAAATAAAAAATAAAATCTCGTTTGTTTCTAGAATTCATAAATAATCAACGAATTTCTGGTATCCCACCATAAGGAGTTCTGGGTTGTATTTACATATCCCCTTGTTTTACCCATTTCGAATTACATAGTCCCCAATCTGGACTTTTTCCTAAATATTCATTTCAGGGGTGTGTTCCTGAAAGATTTTTCATAGAAAAATCCCTCATATAATCGATAACTTCTGATCAAATCAAGATATATTTCTATAAATTAATTTAATAACAAACTCTCGGCTATGGACCAAACAAGGCACACATCTAAATATCAGCGTACCACTTAAACATTTCCGTTCCCGTAACCTATTTTCAATAAATTATCAAAAAGTGGGGAACCAGACTTGGTCTTCAGTTTCCTGCATGTCATCAACGAATTAAATTTAGGCTTCTTTATTACGGTATAATTTATTAATTACCATTTAAAGGATTTTAACATCGCTTTTGTGATTAATTAGTTTTACTAGCATTGGACATAATGCGTTATACATTTCTGTGATTAATGTGCAGTAGAATGAGGAAGGACCCTGTTCTTCATAAACATGTTTCTGTTGCTATAAGGGATCATTGTTTTGTTTCTGTAAATCAGGCGAAAAAAACGCCCGGTGTTTCCGAGAGGTAAAAAACCGTGCACCTGCCATCCCTTCGAAATCGACTAATTGAACGATTCGAACAGTGAAAAATAAATAACTAAAATAACTTTCTTCTTGATTTCGAGGATTTAGAACCAAGGCGTTGTCTACATGTTGCGGAGGAACAATGATGGTGACCACATAGTGTGCATAGTGTGCATAGTGTTAGGGTCGGGTGCCACCTGTGGTTTCCCACATCTGCGCCATATGTACACTGTGAAGAAATACAGAACACTGTAAATGCCAGAAAAAGTGTAGTGTGTTGAATGTGTAGTATTGTGTTGGGTTCTGTTGTGTGTACTGGCATTTGGCCGCAGGGCCCCTGGTGGAACCCCACGTTGCCCGCACACACCACTAGGAGGTAGCCAGGCTGCCCATTATTCTCTGGCAGGTCTCCGTCAGGGTCGCCTGAGCTTCCTGAACGGAGACCAATTAAAAAAATAATAATAATAATAATAATAAAAATAATAATAAAAAAATAAAAAAAAAATAATAAAATAAAAAAAAAAAAAATAATAATAATAATAAACAAAAAAAATAAAAATAAAATAAAATAAAAAAAGTAAATAAAAAAATAATAATAAAATATAAAAAAAAAAAAATAATAATAACAAATAAATAAAAAAAAAAACCGATGATAATAAAAATAATAATAAAATAAATAAAAAATAAATAAATAAATAAAATAAAAAAAATAAATAAAATAAAAAAAATAAAAATAAATAAAAAAATAAATAAATAAAAATAAAAATAAATAAATAATAAAAAAAATTAAAAAAATAAAAAAATAAATAAAATAAATAATAATAATAAAAAAAAAATAATAAATAAATAAATAATAAAAATAAATAAAAAATAAGGTAGAGTGCGGCAGTACAGGGTGTACGGAAGAAGATGGGGGATGAAAGTAAGAGTAAGGGGATGTAGGTAAGGGCATCCCGTAAATTGACAGTGGAGCATATGCCCCACCAGGAGAAAAGGGGGAGGGGTTAACTCCAGAAGAGTAGAAAAACCACTCAGCGAGAGTGCGGAGTGTGACTTATATTTTGCGGTGGAATGGTCAAGACCATTGGAGCCTACCCAACCATATGGAAAGTTAGCAGGTAATCCTACTTTGGATGTTCCAGGGTTAGCAAGTCGATGCTGGTAAAACAGTCAAGTACAGATTTTGTACTTCAAGTTTGAGTAAGTCCTTTACAGGTTTCTATCCCTGGCTTGAGTTGGTTGTAGAGTCCTGCGCCTAGAAAAGAGATTCTGTGCATACTCCGTTAATGATTTATAATATTGTTCTTCAGAAATTAGCAGGTGCTCCTGTCCTTGAGGTATGTGTTGTAGCCTGGTGTACAGTGTTCCTCGAAGATCGTTATAAATTGGGCAGTATAAAGAAGATGGTCCCAATCTTCAATTTCTCCACATGTACAGTAGGGATTATTGATGATTCCCAAGGTAGTCAGCTTATGATTTATAGAGCCGTGTCCAGTTATAATATATGTACAGTAGTGGTGACCACAGTGTTACCCACGAGGGTTGATCCCTCAAACCGCATTAACAGTCGGAACCAATCACGTGGTGAACTCACTCGCCTTTGCTAGCTTCGCCAATCTGAACTCTATTTTCAATGTTGGGTACAGATCTTGCAAAGTGGGATTCATTATAATGAATGGTAATAAGGGAAGAAGTGGACCACCAAATCTATAAACGATGATAAAACAATTTCTTATTGCGTAGTTACGTAATTGAATGTGTCCAGTTAGAAATATTTACAAATATATCTGAAATATCCACCTACTTACATCCATTTCGATGCAGCTTACTAGTGGATGAATAAACAATAGATTCGCATATTTTACTGCCGAGGCTCCAATTTCTTGTTCTGTTTAGTGTTGCGGTAATTTTACTTTTATTTATCCCTTCTTTTCTGTTCAATCTTTCTTTAAATCTGTTTCCTATGCCTAACGAAAGAGAAAGTAATACCTCCGAAACTTCCAGATTAAAAACAGAGAGAAAAATAGAAACAAAATTAGATATCATTAAACGTTATTTACACGAGAGATTCGAATCGGGATCTGTTGCAGAATTGCTGCTTGAATTGAACGAAACGTTAAATGTAAACAGCAGATCGAGTATAACTGCCCGTAGGCCAAAACTTGCGAATGAAAAGGATTGGGATGGAAAAGGTCAGCAAACACGTGAGTCGTGAAAAGAATCATTTGACATGGCCCGAAAACCACGATGAAGTAAGTAACCACTACACAGTTTACCAACCGGTTCGTGTTGATGTAGTCAGAATATTCTTCTGCAATAATTTGGTCAAGTTTCGAATACCAGCAGCACCATCATACTGGTTAGAGTAATCTTTATTTCTTACAAATTGTCCCAAACCTTGTTTAAAAAGTAAGGCGACAATTTATTGTTTTCCCTCATTCTTCTCCAATCAAAATTCAATTTTCTCCTTTTCATAGATTTTTAAAAATAGGCATCATTTGGTTTGGGACGTTTTGCTAAAAACATTTCAAGAGAAAAATAGCCAGACAACGTTAAGATTTTTAAGCATTTTCACACGAACAAGACCTTCCCAAAACTTAATATGGAAGCAGCCCTCATCCAAAGGAGCTGGCGTCTCAGTGAATATTGCTTCCATATTAACGCGACCACGAAAGCTCTTTTTTAATGAAACTGAATTTATTCGCTACCCAACCTCTCTCTTAATATAAAAGGTATTCTATTTTATTTTTGTTGATTTTTGCATATTTTGTGTTCCATTCAGACGATATACGCCTCAATATCTATCAGGTTTTAAAAGCTTTTTACCATCAGAGATTTCTTTCACATATTTTCAAAATCTTAAGTTCGAAACTTTTGCCCACAAATTTACATTCGGTATTCATTTCGTCTTCGTTTTGGGGCTTGATTATCTCTAAATTATGTATTTTAAGTATTTGATTTGGAAACATTTCTGGAGCAAAATTAGCTCATTTTTACACTTTTAAAGCGAATAGCATAAATGCATAATGCACTGTTGTCTTCACCATTTCACTTCATCTGCACCTAACAATTCGAATTCCAGTGGACGAATTTTCATACTTTTGGGCTCTTCAAAAGACCTGTCGAATGATTCCAAATTTCATTAAAATCGAATCAATAGCAAGCAATACTGCAATTATAATAATAATAATTATTATTTTAATACGGTATTACTGTTATTTTTTTATTTATTATTTTTTTTATGAAAACCGAGAGGTATTAGTACCAAGATCATTAATACATGAGCTGGAAGAAAAATCGGATGCTAGCAGGTCAGCTTTGTCCTTGGCTGAAGTGAAAATAGAACCATCTGGTTTTGACAGAGTTGGGCAAAAGTTGCGGCCAATAGCTCTGGTAAGAGACCAGAATGCTGGGCTACCATTTTAATATCTTTATTGCAATCAGCGAAAATAAGTAAAATTTACATGTATGCCTGATGCAATGCCCATAACAGCAGCAGTGCTAGGGGTTTAACATAGAAACGAACTAAAACTCTAAAAACAAACAAAAAAATAAGTTGTAAACACATCAAAACAGTTTTTTTTTTACAATATCGACAAACCAATCAAGGAAAAATAGTGACAGTCACTCGCTTGAAGATGAGCTGCTCCCTGATGATACGTCTTCTGTAGGCTTTGTCCTCAACGAATTTCTTGTAGTCAGCATCCAAATCTTGGACGTTTTGGAGCATCTCCATTGGCAGGAAACTGTCGCCCTTCCTAAGCCTCCACGCCACGGACTGTAAAGAAGGGAGGGCCCTTAAGGGTCTCGGGGGGGGGGGGGTTCTCCAGCCTCAAATCTGCCAAAAACTTGGCGTGTGATTTCACCCACTATCATTTTAATGGTGACGAGTAAGCGGAGGATGAAGATCTGTTCTGAGGCTTTTCTGTAGTTTAGAAGTTTGGTCAATTCTGAAGTATATGTGTGAGGGGGTGGAAGCTTGTGCTTGAAGAGCACCGACCGAAGAAGCCAGTACTCATCAGATGAGATGGATTTTAGCGTGGTCTTTGCTACCGACGGCCAGATTTCAGATCCGTAAGTAATGACTAACTGAAGAAACCGGTAAATATATTGAATGGTGTAGTGGGACTCTGTGACATGAAGGAGGTGTTGTTTGGCAAGCCATCTAGATCGGCAGACCTTTGTTATGAATATCTGCCGCATGGTGTTTAAAGCTAAGCTTAGGGTCAAAAATGACCCCGAGATCTCCGTGCTTGGTTACTGGAGGGATGGAGATTCCATGGATTTTCAGGTTTAGTTGAGTTGGGTGTGATTTGCGGGAGAACACCATTTGTACAGATTTATTGGGGTTAATCTGGAGAAAGAACTGTACTAAGTACGTAACTAGAGCTTTTAGGCTGTTGTTGATGGTGTCAGAAGCAGTCTCAGGTTTGTCGGTCCCATGGATCCGACAGAGGAGCTTCAAATTATCTGCGTAGCTGAGAAAATCCATTTCCTGGCATAGGAATGGCAGCAGTAAAGAGGAGCCCAGACAGAACTCCACCCTAAAGACCACCTACACTGACTTTCCTAGTAAAGGATTTTTTATTCACCGTCAGATGGGGCAAGAAACAAGTCTTCTACTCTTAGCCCGTTCAAAATCTAGTTTGGACTGATTAATGACTGCTTTACAATTGTTAACTTTGGTGTAGGCAAAAAATGAAAAATTGAAAACAAGCCAATTACGATATGCAACATTCTTCTCTTGAATAGCCTTAGCACATTTATTAGAAAACCAAGGTTTAGATAAAGGACGAGATTTTAAAGTGGAGTGTGGAATAAAGGATTCCATTCCTGCAAGAATAATTTCACTGACACGATCTGAACAAACATTGACATCAGAAGTTTTGAAACAGTAATCCAACGAAGGATAAGAAGAAAAGAAGTCTCGCAGGTCATCCCATTTTGCATTCTTGTAATGCCAAACAACAAGAGGTTGGGAATAGCATTGAGATAAAGGTTCCACTGGAAAAGAGACAATCACAAAGTTGTGATCTGAAGTGCCTAAAGGACCATTCACTTTAACCATGTACTTGGAAGGGTTGTTGGTGGGAAAAAGATCGAGTGTATTACCTATATGGTTAGGATTGTTAAGGATTCTTGTAGGTAAATGAACAATCTGTGCAAGATCATTGGTAATGGCAAAAGCCTCAGCATCTCGACCTGCTGGGTCGGTGTGACTAGAAAACGGAAGCCAGCTGGAGTTGTGAACATTAAAATCACCAAGGAAAATTACCTCACTGTTAGGAAAATTGGATTGGAGAAAGTCAAGTTGCAAAGAGAGGAAGTCAAAGAGCTCCAAGTGATTAGTGGAGTTGGGAGAACGGTAGAGACAACAGATGAATTTGACAGAATGAGGTAGAGAGATTTTAAGCCAGAGAAGATCAAAGAGAGGAGATTCCAAATTGCCAAGTCTCTGACAGGGAATATCAGAACGGACATATGCTCAAGTACCACCTTTGAGGCAAAAGAAATCATACAGCGAATAGTTTGGGCAACTGAGATGAGCAGTAGATGAATCAACCGATAACTGAGATTCAGTCAGAAAAAGTACATGGGGTTTGGAAGACTGCAAGTGGAAATGGACATCTTTGAGATTAGAATTGAGACCACGTATATTTGTGAAATGAATTAGGAAGTGCTTGGGAGGTTTAGATCTTTTCGCAGAAAAGTTTTCTCTATTAGTTTGACAATTCATAGTGTTTTCAAATTTAATAGTAAGAAAAAATGTGGGTGGGACATGCTGTATGAAGTAATGAAATTTTTGGATATGGCGTACATGTGGTAAGAATATACCCAGATCCTTGACATAACGTGGCCTCGACAATGCTCCCCGCATACACACTACTCGGACTCCCTCCAGTCACTATCTGGCAGAGTAGAGGTAGCAAGATTATACACTAGCTGATCCGGAAGCCTCCTAGAGAGTTACCAATAGGTTGGTCCGGTGTACTAACTAGCGGCCGGCCTGCGAAAACCGTTTTAGAGGTGTACCCTCGAAATGTAAGGAATATTGGATCTCGCCACGACGTTCATCATAACCTCAAAAGTCATCAATCATACTGCATGATGGAAGAGATAGGGAAGGGTTGACCGGAACTTAGCTCTAGAGACTAAACATGGGTTCCACCACTTCAAGCCTCCAATAAGCAAAGTGGTGGTATTTCACCGGTTGATGAGAGTCATCTTCCACCTAGTACTGCCTGGTAACATAGAGGGGCGGCGTTCCTCCATGTGGTGTGGGCGCCACACCTCGACCCCTGCTTACGTTGGTTCACACTTGGGTGGTCACCCTCCATGTACTTGAGCATGGAGGTTATACCCAGGATTACTAACAGTCCCACCATCGTGAAGGTGCAAGCAGAGGATTTGGCTGTCACTGACCATCCAGTGGCGCCTCCGTAGCCAGGTGGGAAGGAGCAGCAACAGTGCGTAGCACACGCTTCTTGATTAGACCGGGGTTCGAGCCCGTCACCACCAAATACGGAGGATGCGGAAAGGTCAGGAATGACCACCGCATATTCACTGAGCAATATGGCCTTAGTTGCTAATGCTCCTAAAAACCAAATAACAACAACCATCCAGACTTCGGCGAAATTGGGTCCACTTGACTTGAGTGTCACCCGAATATCAGTTCCATCAGCGTTTTAGACTCTCAGGTAGCAAAGTACAGCTTGTCTGGCATATCTGAGAGAATGTCTGTGAGAGCCTGAAGGACCAGATTATTGTTTTTGTTATAGACTATAAAATATTTAAGGGCAAAGTCTTCATGCTACGAGGTAGAATGACTAATATATAGGTTAGCGCAAAAGAATCATTTTAACGTAGCCATATACGAAAGTAGTTAAATTAATTAATTAAATTGGCATCGTTTTGGTTATATCTCATATTGTGACTACCTTCACAACGAGTTGCCATGGTATTGTACTACCTCGAATAAGTAACACTTCACCAGTGAAGAAAACTACTGTTACTTATTCTCAGCCGATACCACCCAGACGGCACCGTTTCAAAGCTTCTTGGCTTCTCCTCGGTGGGTAGGCAGGTACCCTGGTATTGCAATAGTGACAACCCAGTTATGAAGTATGAAGTAGGTGCCGTCTGAGTGGTGGTATCCGCTGAGAATAAGTAACAGAAGATTCCTCCACTGGCGAAGTGTTACTTATTCGAGGTAGTACAATACCATGGCAACTCTTTGTGAAGGCAGTCACAATATGAGATATAACCAAAACGATGCCAATTTAATTAATTAATTTAACTACTTTGGTAGATGGCTACGTTAAAATGAAGTTTTTGCACTAACATATATATGTTGTTATATTATTTCTCCCTGATATGGGGGGGGGGAGTACCAGCTCGTGACGGGTACTGGAACCAAGTGCGCAGGGTGGTTGTTATATCTGGTGTTACTGTTGGTCGAGGAACTCTCTCACTATCCTACAGGTGTTCAGGATTGCGACTTTCTGGAGTTCCTTGTAGGTGTTCCCTGGGAGACCTATTGCTGCTAGGCTCTTGTATAGGCTCTTTGTAACTATGCCAGTGGTTGACATTGTGATCGAGAGGAATGTTACTTGTTGCATATGCCACATCTCTTTGATCTCCTGTCTTAGGTTCGTGTACTTCCTGATTTTCCCCCATGGGTTTTCTGCAGGTTGCCAGTATTGGGTACCGCTGTGTCAATCAGATAGGTACCCTTTTCCTTTTTTGTCCACAAGGGTTATGTCCAATCTGTTATGCGGGATTGTCCTATCCGTTATTATGGCGCGGTCCCAGTACAGCTTGTGGGTTGGGGTCTCTAGTACTGCCTGGGGTTCGTACTTGTACGGTTCACTTTCTTGGATCAACTGGTATTTCCTCGCTAGCTTCTGATGTATTATCCTGGCTACCTGGTCGTGTCTATGAGTGTACTCAATCTGGGTGATCACCTTGCATACCGCAGTGATGTGTTAGATTGTTTCTGAAGCCAGGCGCATTGTCAGCATGTGTTATTTGATACTCCGGGTTCCTTGGCGATTTATTTTGATCATCCTGGTTTTGGATGACGAGCACGAATCCTTCAGTCTCGCGGAAGAGCGTCCCGCTCATGAGCCATGCATTGAAAGCCAATTTTATCTACGTGGTTTTGATGAAGGTCATTGTAGTGTCTACCATGGAGTGTCTTCTTTGTCCATCTTTCTAGCTTCGTTTGTTCAGTCTGGGCAGGAGGGGACCTCTCCCTCAGGTTGAGTGGGATACAAAACCAAACTATTTTTTTAGGCCACCCGAATAATTAAATTCATCTGCCGTGCTGTGTCTTATGTCTGTTAAATGCGTGTGGTCGATGTGTCTGTTTTGCTGGACGAAAAACCCCAGTTTCTGGGGGGAGAAATCTTGCTAACTACCCCTGAGACCGACTAACTCAGCCACGAAGTGCCCATTAAAGTTCCTCGCTCACTGAAGGATTCGAACCCGGGCCTTTTCCACTCGGTGTGGGGAGCACGGTGACGATACCACTGTGCTACCGCGCAGTTAGGTTGAGCTGGATATGTTGCTTGTCTATCTTCCTTATAGTAGAGTGCCGCTGTGTTTTTATCGAACTAATCCCCCAAGGTTGTCTTTTGTTGCTCGATGTGGTCTATCAAGCTCCTTCCTCCTTTCTTTTCGATCTCTTGTCAGTCTTTAAACTGCTGACTTCGGGTGGTGTTGGCGGTCCTTGGGAATCATTATCCTCTATTTTCTCATGGTATCTTCCAGTTCGATGTTAGTCCAATCAATGACCCCGAAGGAGTATGTTAGCACTGGGACTGAATAGGTGTTCATTGCTTTAAATGTGTTCCCTCCGTTCAGCTTTGCTTTGAGCTGGCGCCTGAGTCTCTGATGGTATTTTTCAGTCAGTTAGGCCTTGATCTCCTTGTGCTCCGACTGCTGAGCCTATATCAACCCCAGGTATTTGTAGGTCTCTCCCTCTGTCATGGCTTCGATTTCTTTACCAGTCTGCAGCTGGTAGTTTTGGCTGGCCAATTTAGTCGAATGCAATCTGTGGGTCTTGCATTTGTCTATTCAAATTCCATTCTGATATCATTGCTGAATTCTTCGGTGATCCGGAGTAATTGATGGAGGTGCTTCTCGGTTTCCGCGTAGAGCTTGATGTCATCCATATCTATAGTTGGTATTGTTGAGCATGGTGGATAGCGAGTTGAGTGCTAGACAGAACCACAGTGGGCTCAGGGCGCGCGGGTGCATAAGTACACGTGCCTTGAGTGACCGGGGTTCAAGCCCGTGACTGCTGAATACGGTGCTGTTTCTTGTATTCTGTCTATCGTGTGAACTCCTCTGATCATTTGGTCGTCCCGGAGTATAAACAGAAAATTTATTTATTTTATGATGGGGATTGGTCTAGTTGTTTTTTTTTTTTTTTTTTTTGATTTGGTAGTTGTTGGCGCATCGGCTTCTGTGGCCATATTGCACCTCCTAAGGTTTTTGCAGTACATTGATCCAAGCCCGAGGCGGGAATCGAACCCGCGACCTTTGGGTTGCCGGGCAGGTACTTTACCCACTCGGCTAGCCCGGTCGGCAAGGTCTAGTTGTGATGTTCTCGACCTTAATAGTGGTACTCCATTTCGTCATTGTTGCTTGTAGGAAGTTTGTCAATCGGATTGATCTTGTAGATCTTCAGGGTCTCTATTAGCCATCTATGAGGTGCGGAGTCGAAGGCCTTGGGGTAATCGATGTAGGCCGTGTATAGGTTGTGGTGCTTCTTGAAGGCTTGCTCCATAAGTGCGGCATCTATGGTTAATTACTCCTTGCATCCTTTGCTCCTCCGCTTGCATCCTTTCTGGGCCTTGATGTTCTGGTTCTCCAAGTGGTTTGATATCTTCCTGGTTATGCAGCTTGTCAGGATCTTATAATAATAATTTTTATTATATATTTTTTGTTATTATTGTTTTCTTCCCGTTGTCATGTAATAACTCAACTCAGAAGTCCAGTTGATGGATTGTTATGAAATTTGTATTTGGCCCTTTACAAAGATTTGTCAAATTTCATTAAAATCCGACCAGTAGAAATCCAGAAATTATTATTTCTTTGTACGTCCGCGTGTAATAACTCTATGTAATAGAGCGCCTATTTATGGCCTGGATCCAAAACGAAATTCGTTTTGACAAAAAACGATTTGTCAAATCTGACTCATACAAATTAGCTAATTATTATTTCTTTTTTCCATAGGCCATCCCCGTGTAGGGTGCGTTGTAACTGAAACAGGGGATATCATGTTCGCTGGTTGGATGCGCAGAAACGACATCTTACTGATAAATTCCTTTGGTTGTTTGAGAGGAGTGTTTCGCTGTAAGCCGACATTTCAGATCACTTTTCAAATATCGGCTTCAATCCGTTTTTCTGTTGGGAGTCACGCTATTTTCGATTCTTTTGTCCAGACGAGGTCATCGGTGTCAACCGGAAGCAGCATCCCCCCCCCCATTGGAAACTGACGTTTTCCTCTCCGCAGCCAGTCCACATCGGCACATAAAATTAAATTTCCCTTGTGGGTGCTGCCGCTTTCTTCGACGTCCCCGTCATTTCAGTTTCTTTGTAGCGGCAACACTAATGGAGCCGGCGAACAATTACATTAATTGATGGAGCTGTGGGGGGTCATTATATGTTGTCGTCGGCAGTGCATCGATGAAGTCCGCAGCTTATTAAAGGTCACGGGTCCAGCCATAATGAACAGTGGATAGGCGTGCACTGTTTGTAGCGCGATATACACTTCCTGACCAAACAATTCGAGGCCTCTCCGTACCTCGCAAAGTTCGGAGTTCCACCCAATTGATCGATTGTAAAAAAGGGGGCCTTAAAAATTTTAACTATCAATAAAATTTACAAGTTAACAATTAATTTACAGTAGCCGACCGGAATAGTTTCATTTGCAATACGAATGTATGAAGATTTGAAGATTTAAATACAAAATTTCATCAATTTTTGTGAATTATTTGATTATAGTCGACATAAAACGTGGTCAAACTTCATAATTCAGTGAAGCTGAGTGTTAAATATGGTGAATGAAATATTCTCACGCGCTGCACAATGTCCACTTCAGAACCGTTCGGATTTCAACGAGCTCCCAAGTAATAAATATCCTTTCGAGGAAAATATGATTTAATTAATCCTATGCCTGTTTCACTGTTTTATCAACTATTATTTGAAAATAAAGCTTAAAGTTTTCCGAATTTCTTGTGTCAGTGAATTTACAGCCTGATGTGGACCCTCAACAACCACTTTAACGGGCACATTGTTGGCTGGCTGATTCAAATAGTCGCAGTAGTAGTAACAGAGACATGTGATGCAAGAAAGCAAGCATAGGAGCATATGAAGCATCACCATCATTAAAGAAAAAAAAAAAAAAAAAACAACAATTTCACACATCGATTGCCTCTAAAATGTTTGTTCAGTTGCTCCTTCAATTTATTCAACCGATCAACTTCCACACAACGACAGATAGAAATTTGCTCGAGCAATTAACCACCGGCTGGCTAAAGACAAATTTCCGCACATCTATTCTACATCTGTCTTTTCTTAATTTGAATTTATGCCCCCTTAGGTTCGTAATCTGAATAAGTGGAAGGATCGCATCAGAATTCAGCGTGCTCAACCCATTCAAGGCCTTATACACCTCAATTAGATCACCGCGCAGGTGCCTAGTCTCCAGCCACTGCAATTTGCAGAACTTAAGCCTCTCTTGGTAAGAGGATCCCTTCATTCCCCTCACCAATCTTGTTGTCCTTCTCTGTACCCGCTCAAGTAAATCTACATCCTTCCTAAAATGAGGCCTCCAGACCTGTACGCAGTACTCAAGCCGTGGACTAACCATTGCCTTATATACAGGGATAATCACCTCCTTTTCCCTGCTAGAAAAATTCCTATATATCATTGACAAAACCACATGATCTGCCAATGGCAGCCTGTCTGCATTGCTCAGAAAACTTCATATCTGACTGCACAATTACTCCCAGGTCTTTTTCATTTTCTACCACCTTAAGTGTAGTACCACACAGTTGGTACGTTTCTCTGGGGTTACTTCTACTCATATGCAGTACTTTGCATTTGTCAAGGTTAAACTTCAGTTGCCACTTCTTAGCCCATCTGCCCAAATTATCTTAATCCTGTTGCAGTAGCACACTGCCATTACTGTCATTAACAACCCTGCCAACCTTTGTATGATCTGCAAACTTCGACATTAAGCCTGATATACCTCCATCAATATCATTGATAAATATACAAAACAACAGTAGACCCAACACCGAACCCTGTGGGACTCCACTAATAACATTAGTCCACGAAGAGCAACAGCCATTGATTACCACCCTCTGTCTTCTCCCACCCAACCATCCATTGTAGCAACTTACCCTTAATACCATTCTGCTCCAATTTGTACAGTAGTCTTCCATGCGCAACAGTGTCAAAAGCTTTCCTGAAATTGAAATATATGATATTAAAATTATTTTTTGCATTCAGTTTCTTTTTAACCATATCATAATATCCTATCAAATTTGTCAGACAAGACTTTCGCTTAAAAAACCCATGCTGTGTCTGAATTATTGCTGCAGTCTTGTCTAGATGATCCTGCAATGCATCTTTAACCAGCGACTCCATTATTTTACCCGGAACAGAAGTAATGGAGTCACTGGTTAAAGATGCATTGCAGGATTATGAAATTTTTAGAATTAGTTAATAATTTATAAATAATTATTAATTAACGAATTATAATTCGTTATTCTTCAACAGAAAGTGAGATACAGATAGGGTTAATTGCGGGAGATATGACGCACTTTTCAAAGACATTTTCTACCTATTTATTAAAAAAATTCGCGCGTTATGCTTGAAATGAGGAATAAAAATTATTCCTCCCGAAAAGGTGAGATCATTCGTTGTTTCGAATATCGAAAAGAAAGGAGTGTGGAAATGCGACCAACGTTACTTCGTGAAAGATGCGAAGAGCCGAAGCGCAGGTGGACGACCTCGATTATCCGAGCTTCTATTAACCGATGTTTCTATTAATCAAAGATTTCGCGTCAGTTAAGCCGGTTACGAAACTGCTAATTGGAAAAGTGTCTGGGGATGTCTAGCAAACCTAGAAATGCTTCGAATCATGTAATCATGACTTAGAATCGCTGCCTTCGCATTTCATTTAAAAAAAAAAAAAGGAAAGCTTATCAACCGACGCGTTTAGGACTGCATTGCTCAATGGAAGAGCAAAACTGCAACCATTAATTGAGTTCGTACTCCGAGTGCAGCGAATGAAACTTCTGTTGAGAACATCCCCCGTTCACGTCCGACTACAAAAGGTGGTTTCGCGCATCTCCGAGATAAAGACGCCTCTCACTTCGCCACACTTTGTTTCTTGCCCTTCGAGCACCCGTCGTGGGCTGACGCACTATATCAAAACACACGCACGCACACGAGCACACACACAAAGAGAGACACGACTTACCTGAGATGGGCGCTTCAGACTCGAAATCAACAGGCGGCACGAGACGAGGAGCGCGCAAGGTCGTGGCATCCCTTCGCTCGAGGCTTCTCAAATCGAGTCCTGACGTCACGCGGCAGAGAGGACCGAAGGGTGTGGCTCGTGCGGGCGATCAGCGTCCACGTGGGTGAAGCGAGCGAGCGAGAACTGCGAGCGTGTGCTCGCCTGCCTCATGTACGTGTCTCGCGAGATCGATATCGCCCGCTACTCGACTGAAGTGGGTCATTCATTTGGCGCGCACGAAGAAAAGCAGTTTGTTGGCCATTGTTTCGGTCCCCCCCTCTGTTTATATAAAAATTTGCGCGTGTGTACACTGGGAGTTCATCTCCGATTTAGAAATAGCTCCGCGCCGTAACGTGACAGCACGGTGTGCGGAGAGCCAAAACTCAAAGCGAATTACGAGAAAGAGTAAAAAAGAAATAAATTCCCATCGTGCAACACCACTTGTTCATTTATACCGTAAAAGAATTATTAGGCGAGGTTGGCGCATCACGGCCTAAGTTGCCGTGCGCCAGAAATATTCGAATCATTTCAATTCCCTCGTTTGATTGGTTGTCCGTTAACTGCAAAGCAGCAAAGGCTATGAGGCGATACGAGGGGTGGTCTATAATGACGCGAATTCTTCGGTCTGTTTGCTGGACGAAAGACTCCGTTCGCCAGATTTTCAGGGATGAAAAACGAATGGAAAACTAATTCCGAAGACGAAACATTGAAACAAAACACATTCTGAAGAAGGAATGTCAGGAAATTTCCAGACGCTAAGGCGATTCGATTTTTAATGCCAGTTTCTAATATTAGCGACGTTAATATCATTCATTTCATAAAAGAGCGCAAAAATATCTGTAAACTTATTTTTAGTTGAAGTAAAATTATCGCGTTCACAGAGAACACCTCGAGTGCCCATGACTGTGCCAATACTGATGATAACTAGGCACCTTCTGGTTACTCACCAAAACTATCGATATAGATGCCCGGTCAGTAGAGGAGCACCGCAGGGAGGCGTCCTTACCACCTTACTCTTCACTGCCTCGCTCGAACCTTTCTAGCATCACAGCAGGGCTTACTATCATGTGATGATCGAGCAACAGTCATCGATGAAGAGGCCATTCAGAAAACACAACTGGAAAGGTATCTAGCGTCGATCAGTTTATTTATTTAAACGGCTACAAAACAGCAAACAAACATGCCTTAGTGTGCAGCAACAACAAAGAAAGTTGCACAGCTCCAAAGCAGAGTCTCGGAATACAAATTTCATCGGGTAAAAAAGGAAAAAGTACATAAATGAAGAGAAAAATAAAACCAATTTAAAGGCTGAGGTAAGTGGTGCGGTTGGAGATTTCAGTTACCTCTTCAAATGCCCAGGGGTATTAATTATCTCCAAGTTTGCTTTATTACTGATCTTGCAGTCCTGTTGTAGTATTTGTAATATCCATAATTCGTTCTTGCATAGGATGGTTTTAGCACTGGATGGTTTCTTAAAGCTGTTTTCGGTGCATTGAGGTTAATCTATGAGACGAGGTGAGGGCAATTTATGATACCATTTACCAGCTGGTTAAATAGGAGTAGATCGGCTTTGTATCTTCTTTCTTCCAGCGCTTCAAGTCCAAAGAGTATATACCACTCTTGGTAAGATTTCTCATTATATTGTAATCCACTTTTGCAACAAACGTATTGCATTGCTCTTTGTTTTTTTTTTTTCAGAACTTAATCACTCCAAATCAGCAGAAACGACTTTTACAAACAAAAGGTTGAAGATCAACTTCCAAAGTTATAGCACAGGTAAGCCTGTAGGGAAAAGTCATCACGCATAAGGACTTGGGCTCAACGTGGGATGAGGGGCAGACATTTCGTCAGTATCTCAACGTCACCAGAGCGAAGACCTATGCAGAAATGTGGATGCTAAGCCCAGAGTGTTAGTTCCTTAAAATGGCTTAATAGAATAAGTGGGAGGCATAACACCATTTCTAGGTCGGCCTTGGATTTCAACCCAAAATATTCAAATACGAGCGTGGTATCTTATGCAGTATGACACCTGAACGTCAGTTCAACTCCGCATTACTCCAAATATGAGCAAAACTTATAACCGTCGCATCGATGAGCCCAGATTGGATGACAATCTTCAATCGATGAGCCCAGATTGGATGACGGGTAATCTAGACCTGTAAGCAGTATGCCAGTATCCAGACTGTCAACAGACTAGCGATTGTCCTAGACAAGTTGTGCAAATCAATATTGTATAGATCGGAAGATCTGCAGGAAACCTTCATGTTGATGCAGCTGTCAGTCTATAATCCAGTGGACAGAGCCCAGGAGATCCAGCTACTGAAGGGTGTGTCAAGGTTCGCTCCTCGAACTGCATGGACAGTTAAAGCTGAGGCTACCCAAAGTTGTAAATACAATATTACCTATCGCCGTATGCCAGTCTAATTATGAGTTAAGATTGCTGATGTACTGGATGTAATTGATTTTGTATATTTTAGGAGAGTGTATACAATGTAAATAATTAATTGCAAGACGGATCAATGGCCGTGTAAGTGGGCAGGCCATATTTGTTGGTTCAATAACTTGACTTCAATAATAATCAATCAGATAGATGCAGGAACACAAATTCAAAACATTAACTATACTCAAAAATCAGATTTATTTTTTATTAAAAAAAAATAGAGGTACAGTTCCAAGAAACAAGCGTGGGTTCGAATTCCATGTGGACAGAAAGAACTTTTATCAACCTTTTCATAACGTGGCCAAGTGAATTTCTCCACAGAATTATTATCTTTCTCATATTGACTACATTAGCACGTTAACCATCTGCTCACAAACATCTTCAAATTGGAACTAAAGGATTATTAATATTTTACATGCTTTTAAAAATAAGAGTATCTGACTAAAATATCTCTTGATTAATTAATAGTGGCATACTCTGAACTTGCGCAGATACCACAAATGCCAAAGCTTACCCTCGTGCATCAGATGACACAGCGATAAGAGCCCCAAAAGCCGAATGAATGCACTGGTCTCACAGGAGGTAGCTATTGTCAAGGATTGTGTGACTAGCTTCAGGAAATTGAGGTTTTTCATCCAGTAAATAGCAAACACAACCGAAGAATATACCCCCTCACCTTCTCAGTATTGAGTTTTTTGACTACACTTTTTTTTTGTAAGGAATATACCCATTTTTCTGCGATATCAAATGCTTCTCCAGGACATATAGGAGCGGAGGAGGAGAATAGTATTGCAATGTTGTCAAAAAGGGCAAATTCTGATTCTGCATTTATTTACTTGGAAAAATGCATACATTACAGCGCTTACACTATTTCACTTGTTGGTTGGTGTAAGGTTTTTGGCACATCAGCAACACGGGCCACATTGTTTCGTGTCTGTAAACTGCGTGTATCCTGTGGTGTATGTATTTGCGTATGTTTATTTCAGTAGATTTTTTTTTTCTCTTCTACACTGGGCTTCCCAGAGGAACTGACCCACTCACTGTAGTCAATAGTTAAAGAGTCTATTGCGGAGCCAGTAAGAGTCTATTACTGAAACTAGCCGGCTTTCCAGTTTATGGTCGAGTACCTAGAAACAGCTCTCCAGATGATTGCTGCTTCTGTAGCAGGAGGCCAGAACAAAACAAAACATACAAAACTAAAATACAAACATATTTTATGGAGTTACTGTGTCAGCACAATGACACGGGGCGGGGCTGGATTGACGTTCTAGGTGCAGCCCTAACAAAAACACATGGCAGTTCTTCGGTGGGTTCGGATAAACGGAGTTTCGGATAATCGAAGTCCAAATTTTTTGCGAATACGCACTTTTGGTTCTTCCGTGGATGTCTTTCCACCACGGTTGGTTCGTGAGCGGTCACTTTTGGCTTCCTTCTGTCGCCGACCCCTAGCAATGGGACTTTCCTTCATTCCTTCCTCCGTTTCACATGGGGTGAATACAAACTGACTAACTGTTGAATTGTAGTGGCGTATCTAGGTGTCATCGTAAGGGGAGGGCATCATTGAAGGGCGCCCAGGCTTGTCAGTATTTTTTAGACAGCTTCCTGCGTTCTTTTTCTTTAATTTCAAATTTTTGGTTAAGGGAGAGCATATCCTTCTGTCCACCCCTGAATTGTAGTGAGTGTGAACTCCGTACTTCGTCCTCCCCCAGTCACACGGCCTATCTTAAAGGTTTTGTTTTCTTTTATTAATCACAAGAACAGCATAAAGCCTTACATTTGTGATTTACAATTGTTTCTTAAATTTATAAACGCAAAACAATACAATCTCCACTAAATAAAACATTTATATGGAATTTAAATATAGATACAATAATTAATTAATTAAAAACAATGATATAATAGAACGATTAAAAGGGAAAACGTTAAAAAAATATGGATATTACATCATTATCAATTAGATAAATTTATTTTTTATTAGTTTAAATGATACATAAAACCTAATAAAAGAAAGTAAATTATTATAAACTATAAAACAGATTATAAAATTAATTTTTAATACTAATTTTGCTAAAAAAAGATATCAATATTGTTTTCATTTAGAAATGCTGCGATTCTGTTAAAATATTCAAATTTAAGATGATATGAAATAAATTGTTCCCTCAAGGGGGGTGGACAGTTAAAATTAACATAAGATAGGAGCATCAATTTTGCCTCGAAGGATAGAGTGTAATAGATTACAATCAAGCATATTTCTTCTATCTTTCAAGGTTGAAAGATAGAAGATAGAAAGATACACCAATCTTTACAATTGCGCACATAAAAGTGTAGATCTGACTTGTAAGCTAAAAACCTGATGAGGGATTTTTGCACCCGTTCTAACATATTAATAGTATTTTTTGCAAAGGGGCTCCAACCCGAGTTGTGTACTCCAGAATTGGTGGAATGAATGAAATATAAGCCAATTTTGGGGTTACAGGGGCCAATAAAATCGAAAAGGATCTTTTTATTAATCTAAGCATTGTAGATGTTCTGGCAGCAAGAACCATTACTGGTTCTTCATACCGCCAAAACCAAAATTTTGTGTATTCTTTGTGGACGGATTCCAAAGCGTAATTGTAACTAATTGTTGGTGAGAATGAGCGATGGTAATGGCGTACCATTTATCATATTCACAGATAGCCCAGGTTGAAGCTGGTCCCATTACACCCATATCGGCGAGCTTAATACGCGATTGGTTCAGCTATTTTAGTAATAATCAACCAAAAGCTTTTTCAAGATCTAAATAAATAATATCCATCTGTTTGCTGTCATCGAGTGCCTTCCTAATATCACTGTCAACAAATTTGCAACTGTCCACCCACCTGCCTTCTATAAAACCATGTGGGTGGGTGCGATGCATCTCATTATGAGAAGAAGCGGCGATTTTGTTTGCTTATGTATTCCACAATTTTAGCGAGTGAGTTTGATTTGTGGATTGGTCTATAAGAAGCAGGATTACTTTTATCGCCTTTCTTATATAAGGTAACGTAGTAGTGATCTTAAGATTGTTAAGTAAATGACCCGTCTTAAAAATAGTGTTTATGAAATGTAAGAGTTGTTTACGAGCATAGTATAGCAATTATTCCAAAAGGACATTGGGATACCATCCAGTTTACTATTGCAGTTGGTTGGGAATCTACCAATTGTCGCTTCTCATATTTGTGGGCTAATTTCGAAATTGCCGACGCGATCATTTCCCAACATATTCCGCAAAGTACGATTATTTGCATTTTTCGATGAATGCAGTTTTTCAAAGAGTTCCACGAGTTTCGATGAATGCAGTTTTTCAAAGAGTTCCACCATTTTATATGCCAACTTGGATGTCACGCCTTGGTCTCACATTATTGTCACCAAGAACATCCTCACTGTTGCAAAACTACTGACCGGGAGAGTCGACTCGCCGAAAACTGACCACCTGCTGACTCGGCCCCACATGACGCAAAGGTGGGCGAATAGAACAACATCCCTTCCAATCAGTAGCGCGCTCACACAGCTGGAAAGCCTTCGGCGATTTTTTCCTTTGAACACCATTAAGATGTTCAACGATCTTCAAGCAGACCCAGAAAGGCTTTGCGCAGAGAAGAGGTACAGGACCGAAGTGTTTCAAAAGGCATTACTCCACCTATAAATGTTGAGTGATGCCGACAAAAGGAAACAAAAGAGAATGCAGGAAATGAAGAATGAACTGGTCGGGACTGTTTTTGCTCCTGTTATGTTGATATTGGACGTCTTGTCTTTCTGTGAACTCGATGTAAATAGTGGTGTAGATGTGAACATTCTCTAATTCCTTGTAAAATTGCAAATTATGCTTGTGCTCTCTTTCTATCTGCCTGTCATGTAAAATAAGTCAATGATGTGTATAATTTAATTAATTAGAAATGTATAATTTGTACAATTTATAAAGACGGTGATTTGTATGAATTATAAATAGATAATTATGTATATAACGTATATTTGTATATATGAATGTGCACCCCCTGGTTAATAGCTGTAAGCGGGTGTCTCTTAGGAGAAAATAAAGAAAATAAAGTCTTTCCCATTTGGTAATAATCTTTTTGTTTTTTCCCTATTTGATTGCATTTCACATTTGGTCCAACGATTCCAAAATGAATTAAGCTTATTTTTCCGAATAATCGAACATTCCATTGAGGAGAAATATTTATTTCAAGCAACTTTCGAATTAATTTGCGTTACGTCTCGCATCGAACCGAAAACTTGTTGGATCGCGCTTACGAAATCAGTCGTCTGTGGTCACGTGTCGTTGCTAATTGGCATTTACACCTCCGGGAAGTACGAAATGCACGTGCTGACACACGCAATCTTTACTCCAAAATATCCCGCCTCGATACGAGTATTCCACCACTTATTTTTATTTATTTTTTTATCACGATTCCCATTTCTGTACGTCCCCCTCCCCTCCACGTTCGGGGTAACCTACGGAAGTTTCACGAACCCGGCGGAAATGAGAACGGCAAATGTGAGCGTCAGCCTACCTTTGGTGTCCCGCGATGGGGTCGAAACGGAATCTCGCAAGCCGTAGGTCCCTCGCCGTTTTGTGACCCGACGTGACTGTCAACGTCTTCTGGGGTGTGCCTATCGCCGATCGGTCTCCTGTAAACATCGATGTGCGAGCAACACTTGCCGGCACGTGTCCTGCGCGCGAACGCGTTGTCGAGCATCTGCGGCCGTCCTCATTTATTGAACGCGAAGGGTTGCGTGACGTTTGCAGGAGGACGTGAACCTCGCGCGCGAGGTGCCTTTACCTTAACCTCCGGATTGGACGAATGTCAAGCCGGGCTCGGAGAGCTCGGCGGAAGATTGCGACCGGGGAACATTCTTAAAATAAATTAAAGTTCGCGGCGGTAGCGCCGCGATGCGGCTCATAAGTACGGACGGAATATGCGGACCCGCGGATCGATAGCGTTTCATATTTCGAGCCTGGAAAGAGCGTGCGGCAGGTATTTGACGATGCGGATCGATGGAATTTGTTCGTGGCTTCGGGTGACGGTTTCAGTGGCGAAGGGGTGTTCGGATAAATAAATAATAAATAAGATCTTTATTGTACAGTACATCGGTACACGCAGGTACCACGACCATACAATACCCTTCACGGCACCATGCCAGGGGTTAACAAACGGCAGAGATAACCTCGCCGGAATTATAAAGATTAATTTTTAAAAAATTAATTAAAATTAAAAAATTAAATATTAATTAAAATTAAAAGATTAATTAATAAAAAAAAAAAAAAAAAAAAGTACTCATAGCAGATAACATTGACTTGAAAGGAAAACTAATACAAAAATAACAAAAATAACAAGTTGTGATAACAAAAGATTTTCCTCGAGTCCAGTTTTCTGAGAGTCTCTTGCCCCGCCAAACCGATCTGAGATCAGTTGGTAGTTGTGGAGACCACATGCAGATCTACGATGATCCGTCTATACTTTTTATCATCTCCAACGATCTCCAACGATGCCACGGCTCATTTAGCGAAGCCCCGCAGAAACAGCGGAAACCGTGCAATCTTTGAAAAATCGTCTCCGCCGGCATTTCTTTCGGTTCGCCTTCCCTTCGCAATGCAGCGGTGTCGCTACCGTAATTCTAATAAAAATCTTTTCGACTTTATTTGCAATAAAAGCGCGATTTATAAAATTTTCTTTTATTCCGAGACGCTGAAAAGGGGAGTGCGAGCGGCGTTGTTGTTCAGTTAGGTTCGTCAATGCGCAGCCTTCACTGAGTCTGACGTAACACGTTGACGCGCTCGATGACGGTTTCTGTTATGGCGTCGTTCACAAATTTTGACTGTTTTTTTTTTTTTTTGTCATTTTAGAGATTCGTTTCAACTTAAAGCGTCACGCATTCGACGGTTTCGCGAGTGGAAGCGGAATATTTTCAAAAATCGTATGACGTAATTAAAGCAGTTTCGTGAACGAGCAAAAAAGTTACTTTTTAATTTATATCGACGTTTATCAATGCGGAAACAGAATGGTTGTGAAGAGGCGTTTACGATGCAGCGAGTTTCAACGCGGGGCCCCGCAACCACTAATTTACGATTGTTTATTCGTGGCGATCCTAACACCGGCGGAAACAACTTTCCCCATTGGGATCGCTCGCCACAAATAAATCAGTTTGTGCGCGGTGAGCGGGAAATGTAAACTTATTAGGTGGATACCTTAGCGGCCAATTGAGCAAAAAATCACGATAAAAGAAAAGGTTATCAATTTTGCATTCGTTAAATTAAACTTTTCTTTTCATAACTTTTTTTTCGAGGTTAACTCTGAGTCGCTGCACTGGCGATTTATCATTTCGGTTTATCACTTCGGCATCCTCTGGTATCGAAGGCAGCCCAGTGCGGAAGGGTGGATTCATCGTTGCAAACAGCGATGGATTTCGCCAAGTTTTTATTTACAGAGGGAAGACAGAGACATTTGTAAACACTGTAACAAAAGTCAGTGTCTGTCCGTTCATTCTACTTGTTTTAGTACGGATTAAGCCGTTGTTGTTGTAGGGTTTCACAGCATCAGCGACTCAGGCCATATTGCTCTGTGTATATTGTATGTAAATTGCGAGTCTGAGGTCGATTTTCTGTCTATTGGACTAAAAACCCGAATTTCCAAGAAAAAAAAAAAAATGCTACCTTCGCTTGATACCGGATAACTTGGCCACATTGTGAAAAAGGCCCATAAAAAGTCGTCAGGTCATCGATGGAACTCGAACTTAGGGGTTTTCCACCCGGTGTGGGGAGGACGGCTATTCTATCAACTGTGCTACCTTGTCATTCTTGGGGAAGTTGAACTAGTGTTCCAGAGCACCACTACATAAGTTACTATACATGTCTATACATCATCATTCTCTGGGGAATCTAGAGCCGCACTCGCCCCAGGGAAAAAGAACCTTACTGGGCCCGCCTTTCCTCTCCAATTTAGTCCAATCTACACCCACATATACTGCTCGGTTTTCAAGGTTGCATCTCGACAGTTATTATTCCATGTTCCTCATGAAATGTATACTGTATTTTGCGATATTTGATGCTCCTGATATATTTGTCACCACCCCTAACTCAACGCAAATCTCGTTGCCCTCGTTCAGACCGCAGTGATTTATTTGACTTTGAATTGCAATACCTGGGTTCTCTCAGGACAGTACGCCACGTTTCCCTGCTTCGGTAGAGAGGTATAGATTCCACTGGCTATGTTCATCTCCCTCACCTATCCGATATTGGCTACTTACTTTACTTTATCCGCGCTGTCCGGTTAGGGATCAGCCACATGGATGGAACACTTCCACTTAGCACGGTTGGCACAGTCTCCTGGAGTAAGCCCTAGTTCCTGCATATCTTGCCGCACTCTGCTCTCTATTGTCATCTTTGGCCTGCCTCTTCTCCTTCGACCTGAAACTTGGCAGCTAAGCACATGCTTGGTAATGAGGGTAAACTCGCAGCGCTAGCCGCACCTCCACCATCTAAGTCTGCTCTCCCTAATCTTAAAGTTAATGGGTGCAGTTTTCATCTCCAGTCTCACATCTTCATTCCGCCTACTATCTCTCAAGGTTACTCCCAAACTCCACCTTAGCATTCTCATTTCTGCTAACATTAAAGCTGGTCTTCTTTTCTTTTGAGAGTCCAGCACTCCGAGCCATATAAGATACATGGTCTCACCACCTGTTTGTAAATTTTCGCTGGTTGGTAAAATTATCTGATGGGACGCTTTTTATTTGGTCTTTTCTTCTTTGTCTTTATAAGGAAAATAAAAGGGAAAATAGATATGATTTGTACTGCTAAGGGGGCTTTCAAGGCCAGTGTACTCAGGAGAGACTGTGGTATTCTTTTGTGTTTAAATTGCTACTGGAACACAGCACAGCAATAATACCTACCTTTAGAGGATACGGGTTTAATAGAGGGAACAACAATTATAATAAAATAATTAAGTTTAATTATAAAAAAAATAAAAATTAATTTGCAGTCATTGTCAATCCACCGCAGGATGGAGGCCTCCTCAACAAGTCACGTTGAGTGAATGAACCATACTCTACGGACCAGGCAGATCCAGTACGGATTGGCAGATAGACCGTATTTAGCAGTCAGGAGCTTGAACCCCGATCTGCTCAAAAAGCGTGTGCTATTGCTATCTTTAGTTATAAATTAAAAATAAGTGACTTGTGTGTGATAGCCTTATATCGAGATTCCTGGTATCACATAACAGGTAGCGTTAAAGTATACAGTAGGTCACGAAATATTGTTTCAACAACACTATACAGTTTAGCATTAGCACTAGTTGAGGCATATGATGCAAGAATGCAAGCTTATTTAGCATCAGCCAAAAAAAAAAAAAAAAACCCTTCCCATTTCACTCCAAGTGTTTGTTCAGTTCAGCGTTCAATTTATTTAAGCTATCAACTTCCACAACAACGGATGGAAGTCTGTTCCACCAATCAACCACCCGCTGGCTAAAGGCAAACTTCCGCACTTCTATTCTCCAACTGTCTTTCCTCAATTTGAAATTGTGACCCCTCATGTTCTTAATCTGAGCAAGCGGAAGTATCCCGTCAGAGTTGAGCCTGCTCAAACGATTCAAGGCCTTATACACCTCGATCAGATCACCTCGCAGGTACCTACTCTCCAGGCGCTGCAATTTGCAGAACTTAAGCCTTTCTTTATAAGAGCAACCCTTTGTTCCTCTCATCAACCTTGTTGCCCTTCCCTGTACTCGTTCTAGCAACTCTACATCCTTCCTAAAATGAAGCCTTCAGACCTGTACACAGTACTCAAGGTGTGGCCTGGCCATTGCATTATACAAAAGGACAATCACCTCCTTGTCTCTGCTAGCAAAATTCCTATATATCATTTGACAAAACTTCATGATGTGCTCTGGCAGCCCGTCTGCACTGCCCAGAGAACTTCATATCCGACTGCACGATTACCCCCAGGGCTTGCTCGACTTCCCTGAATGTAGTACCACACAGTTGGTACGTTTCTCTTGGGTTACTGCTACAGTGAAATGATATCAATCTCGAAGTGTTCGCAGGTGCCCGTATATTCCTTTCGTTTCGAGGCTTCCATCTTGACAAGGGCATATTCGAGAAGTGTAGCGCGCGAATCATAACTTGTGGCTCTTTTCCCTCTTTTTAATGTTCAACAACTTGTGTAGGCTTTCAGTTCGACGTTGTGGGTTTTCTTTTTGCATTTTATAAGGCGAAATCATTTTGTGGCATCACCGAAGTCCTTTTTTTGTTTTCAAGTTGCCTTTCGGCAGATGACATTGAACTACGATCGCATCCTTTCTTCCTTGAGCCCGACTAACTGTTGATCGCCAGCTGTTCTTTATGAAAACGCAAAGCAGACGCAGTTTCTTTGCTGAGTCTGCGTCTGGCTTGCAACCCCCTCCGGATATAAATAGAACTCTCTCTCTCTCTCTCTCTCTGAGCCACACGAATTTCCCCGAAAGATAACAAAAATTTTTTCCTTCTGTCAATTGCAGTGGGGGTTACAGTTCATTGTCCTCTACAAACATGCATCGAAAGATCCTCGCAACTTTAATAGTTCAGTAACGGCGTCTTCGATCAAATCGGGGAGAATATCTTTCCACGATGGCTCCATTTTGCTTCATCAAGTTCAACGATTTTAAGCCTTTAAATTTTGAGCAAACATTTCGAACTTTTTCGTTAGCTTTTGCTTTAGTTGGACACGTTTTTCTTCGCTAAGCCAGACTGCTAACTACCAAGAACCCAGAAACCCAAAAACTGCTCCCTTTACCCCATCATAGGTGGGTAAAGAGTGTGGGGACTAGGCACCTGCGAGGTGATCTCATTGAGGTGTATAAGGCCTTGAATGGTTTGAGCAAGCTTAATTCCTCTTGCTCAGATTGCGCGCGTGAGAAGGAATAAATTCAAATTGAGGAAAGTCAGTTGTAGATTAAATATG